>NC_134498.1:48858433-49085933 GCF_040206685.1 Ascaphus truei
CCATAGGACGCCGCGCTGATACTATAACGCAGGGAGTTCTTCCATAGGAAGCCGCGCTGATACTATAACGCAGGGAGTTCTTCCATAGGAAGCCGCGCTGATACTATAACGCAGGGAGTTCTTCCATAGGAAGCCGCGCTGATACTATAACGCAGGGAGTTCTTCCATAGGAAGCCGCGCTGATACTATAACGCAGGGAGTTCTTCCATAGGAAGCCGCGCTGATACTATAACGCAGGGAGTTCTTCCATAGGAAGCCGCGCTGATACTATAACGCAGGGAGTTCTTCCATAGGAAGCCGCGCTGATACTATAACGCAGGGAGTTCTTCCATAGGAAGCCGCGCTGATACTATAACGCAGGGAGTTCTTCCATAGGAAGCCGCGCTGATACTATAACGCAGGGAGTTCTTCCATAGGAAGCCGCGCTGATACTATAACGCAGGGAGTTCTTCCATAGGAAGCCGCGCTGATACTATAACGCAGGGAGTTCTTCCATAGGAAGCCGCGCTGATACTATAACGCAGGGAGTTCTTCCATAGGAAGCCGCGCTGATACTATAACGCAGGGAGTTCTTCCATAGGAAGCCGCGCTGATACTATAACGCAGGGAGTTCTTCCATAGGAAGCCGCGCTGATACTATAACGCAGGGAGTTCTTCCATAGGAAGCCGCGCTGATACTATAACGCAGGGAGTTCTTCCATAGGAAGCCGCGCTGATACTATAACGCAGGGAGTTCTTCCATAGGAAGCCGCGCTGATACTATAACGCAGGGAGTTCTTCCATAGGAAGCCGCGCTGATACTATACTATAACGCAGGGAGTTCTTCCATAGGAAGCCGCGCTGATACTATAACGCAGGGAGTTCTTCCATAGGACGCCGCGCTGATACTATAACGCAGGGAGTTCTTCCATAGGAAGCCGCGCTGATACTATAACGCAGGGAGTTCTTCCATAGGAAGCCGCGCTGATACTATAACGCAGGGAGTTCTTCCATAGGAAGCCGCGCTGATACTATAACGCAGGGAGTTCTTCCATAGGAAGCCGCGCTGATACTATAACGCAGGGAGTTCTTCCATAGGAAGCCGCGCTGATACTATAACGCAGGGAGTTCTTCCATAGGAAGCCGCGCTGATACTATAACGCAGGGAGTTCTTCCATAGGAAGCCGCGCTGATACTATAACGCAGGGAGTTCTTCCATAGGAAGCCGCGCTGATACTATAACGCAGGGAGTTCTTCCATAGGAAGCCGCGCTGATACTATAACGCAGGGAGTTCTTCCATAGGAAGCCGCGCTGATACTATAACGCAGGGAGTTCTTCCATAGGAAGCCGCGCTGATACTATAACGCAGGGAGTTCTTCCATAGGAAGCCGCGCTGATACTATACTATAACGCAGGGAGTTCTTCCATAGGACGCCGCGCTGATACTATAACGCAGGGAGTTCTTCCATAGGACGCCGCGCTGATACTATAACGCAGGGAGTTCTTCCATAGGAAGCCGCGCTGATACTATAACGCAGGGAGTTCTTCCATAGGAAGCCGCGCTGATACTATAACGCAGGGAGTTCTTCCATAGGAAGCCGCGCTGATACTATAACGCAGGGAGTTCTTCCATAGGAAGCCGCGCTGATACTATAACGCAGGGAGTTCTTCCATAGGAAGCCGCGCTGATACTATAACGCAGGGAGTTCTTCCATAGGACGCCGCGCTGATACTATAACGCAGGGAGTTCTTCCATAGGAAGCCGCGCTGATACTATAACGCAGGGAGTTCTTCCATAGGAAGCCGCGCTGATACTATAACGCAGGGAGTTCTTCCATAGGACGCCGCGCTGATACTATAACGCAGGGAGTTCTTCCATAGGACGCCGCGCTGATACTATAACGCAGGGAGTTCTTCCATAGGACGCCGCGCTGATACTATAACGCAGGGAGTTCTTCCATAGGAAGCCGCGCTGATACTATAACGCAGGGAGTTCTTCCATAGGACGCCGCGCTGATACTATAACGCAGGGAGTTCTTCCATAGGAAGCCGCGCTGATACTATAACGCAGGGAGTTCTTCCATAGGAAGCCGCGCTGATACTATAACGCAGGGAGTTCTTCCATAGGACGCCGCGCTGATACTATAACGCAGGGAGTTCTTCCATAGGAAGCCGCGCTGATACTATAACGCAGGGAGTTCTTCCATAGGAAGCCGCGCTGATACTATAACGCAGGGAGTTCTTCCATAGGAAGCCGCGCTGATACTATAACGCAGGGAGTTCTTCCATAGGACGCCGCGCTGATACTATAACGCAGGGAGTTCTTCCATAGGACGCCGCGCTGATACTATAACGCAGGGAGTTCTTCCATAGGAAGCCGCGCTGATACTATAACGCAGGGAGTTCTTCCATAGGACGCCGCGCTGATACTATAACGCAGGGAGTTCTTCCATAGGAAGCCGCGCTGATACTATAACGCAGGGAGTTCTTCCATAGGACGCCGCGCTGATACTATAACGCAGGGAGTTCTTCCATAGGAAGCCGCGCTGATACTATATATAACGCAGGGAGTTCTTCCATAGGAAGCCGCTCTGATACTATAACGCAGGGAGTTCTTCCATAGGAAGCCGCGTTGATACTATAACGCAGGGAGTTCTTCCATAGGACGCCGCGCTGATACTATAACGCAGGGAGTTCTTCCATAGGAAGCCGCGCTGATACTATAACGCAGGGAGTTCTTCCATAGGAAGCCGCGTTGATACTATAACGCAGGGAGTTCTTCCATAGGAAGCCGCGCTGATACTATAACGCAGGGAGTTCTTCCATAGGAAGCCGCGCTGATACTATAACGCAGGGAGTTCTTCCATAGGAAGCCGCGCTGATACTATAACGCAGGGAGTTCTTCCATAGGAAGCCGCGCTGATACTATAACGCAGGGAGTTCTTCCATAGGAAGCCGCGCTGATACTATAACGCAGGGAGTTCTTCCATACGGAAGCCGCGCTGATACTATAACGCAGGGAGTTCTTCCATACGAAGCCGCGCTGATACTATAACGCAGGGAGTTCTTCCATAGGACGCCGCGCTGATACTATAACGCAGGGAGTTCTTCCATAGGACGCCGCGCTGATACTATACTATAACGCAGGGAGTTCTTCCATAGGACGCCGCGCTGATACTATAACGCAGGGAGTTCTTCCATAGGACGCCGCGCTGATACTATAACGCAGGGAGTTCTTCCATAGGAAGCCGCGCTGATACTATAACGCAGGGAGTTCTTCCATAGGACGCCGCGCTGATACTATAACGCAGGGAGTTCTTCCATAGGAAGCCGCGCTGATACTATAACGCAGGGAGTTCTTCCATAGGAAGCCGCGCTGATACTATAACGCAGGGAGTTCTTCCATAGGACGCCGCGCTGATACTATAACGCAGGAAGTTCTTCCATAGGAAGCCGCGCTGATACTATAACGCAGGGAGTTCTTCCATAGGAAGCCGCGCTGATACTATAACGCAGGGAGTTCTTCCATAGGAAGCCGCGCTGATACTATAACGCAGGGAGTTCTTCCATAGGACGCCGCGCTGATACTATAACGCAGGGAGTTCTTCCATAGGACGCCGCGCTGATACTATAACGCAGGGAGTTCTTCCATAGGACGCCGCGCTGATACTATAACGCAGGGAGTTCTTCCATAGGACGCCGCGCTGATACTATAACGCAGGGAGTTCTTCCATAGGAAGCCGCGCTGATACTATAACGCAGGGAGTTCTTCCATAGGACGCCGCGCTGATACTATAACGCAGGGAGTTCTTCCATAGGAAGCCGCGCTGATACTAATATAACGCAGGGAGTTCTTCCATAGGAAGCCGCTCTGATACTATAACGCAGGGAGTTCTTCCATAGGAAGCCGCGTTGATACTATAACGCAGGGAGTTCTTCCATAGGACGCCGCGCTGATACTATAACGCAGGGAGTTCTTCCATAGGAAGCCGCGCTGATACTATAACGCAGGGAGTTCTTCCATAGGAAGCCGCGTTGATACTATAACGCAGGGAGTTCTTCCATAGGAAGCCGCGCTGATACTATAACGCAGGGAGTTCTTCCATAGGAAGCCGCGCTGATACTATAACGCAGGGAGTTCTTCCATAGGAAGCCGCGTTGATACTATAACGCAGGGAGTTCTTCCATAGGAAGCCGCGCTGATACTATAACGCAGGGAGTTCTTCCATAGGAAGCCGCGCTGATACTATAACGCAGGGAGTTCTTCCATACGAAGCCGCGCTGATACTATAACGCAGGGAGTTCTTCCATACGAAGCCGCGCTGATACTATAACGCAGGGAGTTCTTCCATAGGACGCCGCGCTGATACTATAACGCAGGGAGTTCTTCCATAGGACGCCGCGCTGATACTATACTATAACGCAGGGAGTTCTTCCATAGGACGCCGCGTTGATACTATAACGCAGGGAGTTCTTCCATAGGACGCCGCGCTGATACTATAACGCAGGGAGTTCTTCCATAGGAAGCCGCGCTGATACTATACTATAACGCAGGGAGTTCTTCCATAGGACGCCGCGCTGATACTATAACGCAGGGAGTTCTTCCATAGGACGCCGCGCTGATACTATAACGCAGGGAGTTCTTCCATAGGAAGCCGCGCTGATACTATAACGCAGGGAGTTCTTCCATAGGAAGCCGCGCTGATACTATAACGCAGGGAGTTCTTCCATAGGAAGCCGCGCTGATACTATAACGCAGGGAGTTCTTCCATAGGAAGCCGCGCTGATACTATACTATAACGCAGGGAGTTCTTCCATAGGAAGCCGCGCTGATACTATAACGCAGGGAGTTCTTCCATAGGAAGCCGCGCTGATACTATAACGCAGGGAGTTCTTCCATAGGAAGCCGCGCTGATACTATAACGCAGGGAGTTCTTCCATAGGAAGCCGCGCTGATACTATAACGCAGGGAGTTCTTCCATAGGAAGCCGCGCTGATACTATAACGCAGGGAGTTCTTCCATAGGAAGCCGCGCTGATACTATAACGCAGGGAGTTCTTCCATAGGACGCCGCGCTGATACTATAACGCAGGGAGTTCTTCCATAGGAAGCCGCGCTGATACTATAACGCAGGGAGTTCTGCCATAGGAAGCCGCGCTGATACTATAACGCAGGGAGTTCTTCCATAGGACGCCGCGCTGATACTATAACGCAGGGAGTTCTTCCATAGGAAGCCGCGCTGATACTATAACGCAGGGAGTTCTTCCATAGGAAGCCGCGCTGATACTATAACGCAGGGAGTTCTTCCATAGGAAGCCGCGCTGATACTATACTATAACGCAGGGAGTTCTTCCATAGGACGCCGCGCTGATACTATAACGCAGGGAGTTCTTCCATAGGACGCCGCGCTGATACTATAACGCAGGGAGTTCTTCCATAGGAAGCCGCGCTGATACTATAACGCAGGGAGTTCTTCCATAGGAAGCCGCGCTGATACTATAACGCAGGGAGTTCTTCCATAGGAAGCCGCGCTGATACTATAACGCAGGGAGTTCTTCCATAGGAAGCCGCGCTGATACTATACTATAACGCAGGGAGTTCTTCCATAGGAAGCCGCGCTGATACTATACTATAACGCAGGGAGTTCTTCCATAGGACGCCGCGCTGATACTATAACGCAGGGAGTTCTTCCATAGGAAGCCGCGCTGATACTATAACGCAGGGAGTTCTTCCATAGGAAGCCGCGCTGATACTATACTAACGCAGGGAGTTCTTCCATAGGAAGCCGCGTTGATACTATACTATAACGCAGGGAGTTCTTCCATAGGACGCCGCGCTGATACTATAACGCAGGGAGTTCTTCCATAGGATAGCCGCGCTGATACTATAACGCAGGAGTTCTTCCATAGGACGCCTGCGCTGATACTATAACGCAGGGAGTTCTTCCATAGGAAGCCGCGCTGATACTATAACGCAGGGAGTTCTACCATAGGAAGCCGCGCTGATACTATAACGCAGGGGAGTTCTTCCATAGGAAAGCCGCACTGATACTATAAACGCAGGGAGTTCTTCCATAGGAAGCGCGCTGATACTATAACGCAGGGAGTTCTTCATAGGAAGCCGCGCTGATACTATAACGCAGGGAGTTCTGCCATAGGAAACCGCGCTGATACTATAACGCAGGGAGTTCTTTCCATAGGAACCGCGCTGATACTATAACGCAGGGAGTTCTTCCATAGGACGCCGCGCTGATACTATAACGCAGGGAGTTCTTCCATAGGAAGCCGCGCTGATACTATAACGCAGGGAGTTCTTCCATAGGAAGCCGCGCTGATACTATAACGCAGGGAGTTCTTCCATAGGAAGCCGCGCTGATACTATAACGCAGGGAGTTCTTCCATAGGACGCCGCGCTGATACTATAACGCAGGGAGTTCTTCCATAGGAAGCCGCGCTGATACTATAACGCAGGGAGTTCTTCCATAGGAAGCCGCGCTGATACTATAACGCAGGGAGTTCTTCCATAGGAAGCCGCGCTGATACTATAACGCAGGGAGTTCTTCCATAGGAAGCCGCGCTGATACTACTATAACGCAGGGAGTTCTTCCATAGGACGCCGCGCTGATACTATAACGCAGGGAGTTCTTCCATAGGAAGCCGCGCTGATACTATAACGCAGGGAGTTCTTCCATAGGAAGCCGCGCTGATACTATAACGCAGGGAGTTCTTCCATAGGACGCCGCGCTGATACTATAACGCAGGGAGTTCTTCCATAGGAAGCCGCGCTGATACTATAACGCAGGGAGTTCTTCCATAGGAAGCCGCGCTGATACTATAACGCAGGGAGTTCTTCCATAGGAAGCCGCGCTGATACTATAACGCAGGGAGTTCTTCCATAGGACGCCGCGCTGATACTATAACGCAGGGAGTTCTTCCATAGGAAGCCGCGCTGATACTATAACGCAGGGAGTTCTTCCATAGGACGCCGCGCTGATACTATAACGCAGGGAGTTCTTCCATAGGACGCCGCGCTGATACTATAACGCAGGGAGTTCTTCCATAGGAAGCCGCGCTGATACTATAACGCAGGGAGTTCTTCCATAGGACGCCGCGCTGATACTATAACGCAGGGAGTTCTTCCATAGGAAGCCGCGCTGATACTAATATAACGCAGGGAGTTCTTCCATAGGAAGCCGCGCTGATACTATAACGCAGGGAGTTCTTCCATAGGAAGCCGCGCTGATACTATAACGCAGGGAGTTCTTCCATAGGACGCCGCGCTGATACTATAACGCAGGGAGTTCTTCCATAGGAAGCCGCGCTGATACTATAACGCAGGGAGTTCTTCCATAGGAAGCCGCGCTGATACTATAACGCAGGGAGTTCTTCCATAGGAAGCCGCGCTGATACTATAACGCAGGGAGTTCTTCCATAGGAAGCCGCGCTGATACTATAACGCAGGGAGTTCTTCCATAGGAAGCCGCGCTGATACTATAACGCAGGGAGTTCTTCCATAGGAAGCCGCGCTGATACTATAACGCAGGGAGTTCTTCCATAGGAAGCCGCGCTGATACTATAACGCAGGGAGTACTTCCATAGGACGCCGCGCTGATACTATAACGCAGGGAGTTCTTCCATACGAAGCCGCGCTGATACTATAACGCAGGGAGTTCTTCATAGGAAGCCGCGCTGATACTATAACGCAGGGAGTTCTTCCATAGGAAGCCGCGCTGATACTATAACGCAGGGAGTTCTTCCATAGGAAGCCGCGCTGATACTATAACGCAGGGAGTTCTTCCATAGGAAGCCGCGCTGATACTATAACGCAGGGAGTTCTTCCATAGGACGCCGCGCTGATACTATAACGCAGGGAGTTCTTCCATAGGAAGCCGCGCTGATACTATAACGCAGGGAGTTCTTCCATAGGAAGCCGCGCTGATACTATAACGCAGGGAGTTCTTCCATAGGAAGCCGCGCTGATACTATAACGCAGGGAGTTCTTCCATAGGACGCCGCGCTGATACTATAACGCAGGGAGTTCTTCCATAGGAACCGCGCTGATACTATAACGCAGGGAGTTCTTCCATAGGACGCCGCGCTGATACTATAACGCAGGGAGTTCTTCCATAGGAAGCCGCGCTGATACTATAACGCAGGGAGTTCTTCCATAGGAAGCCGCGCTGATACTATAACGCAGGGAGTTCTTCCATAGGAAGCCGCGCTGATACTATAACGCAGGGAGTTCTTCCATAGGAAGCCGCGCTGATACTATAACGCAGGGAGTTCTTCCATAGGAAGCCGCGCTGATACTATAAACGCAGGGAGTTCTTCCATAGGAAGCCGCGCTGATACTATAACGCAGGGAGTTCTTCCATAGGACGCCTCGCTGATACTATAACGCAGGGAGTTCTTCCATAGGAAGCCGCGCTGATACTACTATAACGCAGGGAGTTCTTCCATAGGAAGCCGCGCTGATACTATAACGCAGGGAGTTCTTCCATAGGAAGCCGCGTTGATACTATACTATAACGCAGGGAGTTCTTCCATAGGAAGCCGCGTTGATACTATCTATAACGCAGGGAGTTCTTCCATAGGAAGCCGCGCTGATACTATAACGCAGGGAGTTCTTCCATAGGAAGCCGCGCTGATACTATAACGCAGGGAGTTCTTCCATAGGACGCCGCGCTGATACTATAACGCAGGGAGTTCTTCCATAGGAAGCCGCGCTGATACTACTATAACGCAGGGAGTTCTTCCATAGGAAGCCGCGCTGATACTATAACGCAGGGAGTTCTTCCATAGGACGCCGCGCTGATACTATAACGCAGGGAGTTCTTCCATAGGAAGCCGCGCTGATACTATAACGCAGGGAGTTCTTCCATAGGAAGCCGCGCTGATACTATAACGCAGGGAGTTCTTCCATAGGACGCCGCGCTGATACTATAACGCAGGGAGTTCTTCCATAGGAAGCCGCGCTGATACTATAACGCAGGGAGTTCTTCCATAGGAAGCCGCGCTGATACTATAACGCAGGGAGTTCTTCCATAGGAAGCCGCGCTGATACTATAACGCAGGGAGTTCTTCCATAGGAAGCCGCGCTGATACTATAACGCAGGGAGTTCTTCCATAGGAAGCCGCGCTGATACTATAACGCAGGGAGTTCTTCCATAGGAAGCCGCGCTGATACTATAACGCAGGGAGTTCTTCCATAGGACGCCGCGCTGATACTATAACGCAGGGAGTTCTTCCATAGGAAGCCGCGCTGATACTACTATACGCAGGGAGTTCTTCCATAGGACGCCGCGCTGATACTATAACGCAGGGAGTTCTTCCATAGGAAGCCGCGCTGATACTATAACGCAGGGAGTTCTTCCATAGGAAGCCGCGCTGATACTATAACGCAGGGAGTTCTTCCATAGGAAGCCGCGCTGATACTATACTATAACGCAGGGAGTTCTTCCATAGGAAGCCGCGCTGATACTATAACGCAGGGAGTTCTTCCATAGGACGCCGCGCTGATACTATAACGCAGGGAGTTCTTCCATAGGAAGCCGCGCTGATACTATAACGCAGGGAGTTCTTCCATAGGACGCCGCGCTGATACTATAACGCAGGGAGTTCTTCCATAGGAAGCCGCGCTGATACTATACTATAACGCAGGGAGTTCTTCCATAGGAAGCCGCGCTGATACTATAACGCAGGGAGTTCTTCCATAGGAAGCCGCGCTGATACTATACTATAACGCAGGGAGTTCTTCCATAGGAAGCCGCGCTGATACTATAACGCAGGGAGTTCTTCCATAGGAAGCCGCGCTGATACTATACTATAACGCAGGGAGTTCTTCCATAGGAAGCCGCGCTGATACTATAACGCAGGGAGTTCTTCCATAGGACGCCGCGCTGATACTATAACGCAGGGAGTACTTCCATAGGAAGCCGCGCTGATACTATACTATAACGCAGGGAGTTCTTCCATAGGAAGCCGCGCTGATACTATACTATAACGCAGGGAGTTCTTCCATAGGAAGCCGCGCTGATACTATAACGCAGGGAGTTCTTCCATAGGAAGCCGCGCTGATACTATAACGCAGGGAGTTCTTCCATAGGACGCCGCGCTGATACTATAACGCAGGGAGTTCTTCCATAGGAAGCCGCGCTGATACTATAACGCAGGGAGTTCTTCCATAGGAAGCCGCGCTGATACTATAACGCAGGGAGTTCTTCCATAGGAAGCCGCGCTGATACTATAACGCAGGGAGTTCTTCCATAGGAAGCCGCGCTGATACTATAACGCAGGGAGTTCTTCCATAGGACGCCGCGCTGATACTATAACGCAGGGAGTTCTTCCATAGGAAGCCGCGCTGATACTATACTATAACGCAGGGAGTTCTTCCATAGGAAGCCGCGCTGATACTATAACGCAGGGAGTTCTTCCATAGGAAGCCGCGCTGATACTATAACGCAGGGAGTTCTTCCATAGGAAGCCGCGCTGATACTATAACGCAGGGAGTTCTTCCATAGGACGCCGCGCTGATACTATAACGCAGGGAGTTCTTCCATAGGAAGCCGCGCTGATACTATAACGCAGGGAGTTCTTCCATAGGAAGCCGCGCTGATACTATAACGCAGGGAGTTCTTCCATAGGAAGCCGCGCTGATACTATAACGCAGGGAGTTCTTCCATAGGAAGCCGCGCTGATACTATAACGCAGGGAGTTCTTCCATAGGAAGCCGCGCTGATACTATACTATAACGCAGGGAGTTCTTCCATAGGACGCCGCGCTGATACTATAACGCAGGGAGTTCTTCCATAGGACGCCGCGCTGATACTATAACGCAGGGAGTTCTTCCATAGGACGCCGCGCTGATACTATAACGCAGGGAGTTCTTCCATAGGAAGCCGCGCTGATACTATAACGCAGGGAGTTCTTCCATAGGAAGCCGCGCTGATACTATAACGCAGGGAGTTCTTCCATAGGAAGCCGCGCTGATACTATAACGCAGGAAGTTCTTCCATAGGAAGCCGCACTGATACTATAACGCAGGGAGTTCTTCCATAGGACGCCGCGCTGATACTATAACGCAGGTAGTTCTTCCATAGGACGCCGCGCTGATACTATAACACAGGGAGTTCTTCCATAGGAAGCCGCGCTGATACTATAACGCAGGGAGTTCTTCCATAGGACGCCGCGCTGATACTATAACGCAGGTAGTTCTTCCATAGGAAGCCGCGAAGATACTATAACACAGGGAGTTCTTCCATAGGAAGCCGCGCTGATACTATAACGCAGGGAGTTCTTCCATAGGAAGCCGCGCTGATACTATAACGCAGGGAGTTCTTCCATAGGAAGCCGCGCTGATACTATAATGCAGGGAGTTCTTCCATAGGACGCCGCGCTGATACTATAACGCAGGGAGTTCTTCCATAGGACGCCGCGCTGATACTATAACGCAGGGAGTTCTTCCATAGGACGCCGCGCTGATACTATACTATAACGCAGGGAGTTCTTCCATAGGAAGCCGCGCTGATACTATACTATAACGCAGGGAGTTCTTCCATAGGAAGCCGCACTGATACTATAACGCAGGGAGTTCTTCCATAGGAAGCCGCGCTGATACTATAACGCAGGGAGTTCTTCCATAGGAAGCCGCGCTGATACTATAACGCAGGGAGTTCTTCCATAGGAAGCCGCGCTGATACTATACTATAACGCAGGGAGTTCTTCCATAGGAAGCCGCGCTGATACTATACTATAACGCAGGGAGTTCTTCCATAGGAAGCCGCGCTGATACTATACTATAACGCAGGGAGTTCTTCCATAGGAAGCCGCGCTGATACTATAACGCAGGGAGTTCTTCCATAGGAAGCCGCGCTGATACTATAACGCAGGGAGTTCTTCCATAGGAAGCCGCGCTGATACTATAACGCAGGGAGTTCTTCCATAGGAAGCCGCGCTGATACTATAACGCAGGGAGTTCTTCCATAGGAAGCCGCGCTGATACTATAACGCAGGGAGTTCTTCCATAGGAAGCCGCGCTGATACTATACTATAACGCAGGGAGTTCTTCCATAGGAAGCCGCGCTGATACTATAACGCAGGGAGTTCTTCCATAGGAAGCCGCGCTGATACTATAACGCAGGGAGTTCTTCCATAGGAAGCCGTGCTGATACTATAACGCAGGGAGTTCTTCCATAGGAAGCCGCGCTGATACTATAACGCAGGGAGTTCTTCCATAGGACGCCGCGCTGATACTATACTATAACGCAGGGAGTTCTTCCATAGGAAGCCGCGCTGATACTATACTATAACGCAGGGAGTTCTTCCATAGGAAGCCGCGCTGATACTATACTATAACGCAGGGAGTTCTTCCATAGGACGCCGCGCTGATACTATAACGCAGGGAGTTCTTCCATAGGACGCCGCGCTGATACTATAACGCAGGGAGTTCTTCCATAGGAAGCCGCGCTGATACTATAACGCAGGGAGTTCTTCCATAGGAAACCGCGCTGATACTATAACGCAGGGAGTTCTTCCATAGGAAGCCGCGCTGATACTATAACGCAGGGAGTTCTTCCATAGGAAGCCGCGCTGATACTATACTATAATGCAGGGAGTTCTTCCATAGGACGCCGCGCTGATACTATAACGCAGGGAGTTCTTCCATAGGAAGCCGCGTTGATACTATACTATAACGCAGGGAGTTCTTCCATAGGAAGCCGCGCTGATACTATAACGCAGGGAGTTCTTCCATAGGATGCCGCGCTGATACTATAACGCAGGGAGTTCTTCCATAGGAAGCCGCGCTGATACTATAACGCAGGGAGTTCTTCCATAGGAAGCCGCGCTGATACTATAATGCAGGGAGTTCTTCCATAGGAAGCCGCGCTGATACTATACTATAACGCAGGGAGTTCTTCCATAGGACGCCGCGCTGATACTATAACGCAGGGAGTTCTTCCATAGGAAGCCGCGTTGATACTATACTATAACGCAGGGAGTTCTTCCATAGGAAGCCGCGCTGATACTATACTATAACGCAGGGAGTTCTTCCATAGGACGCCGCGCTGATACTATAACGCAGGGAGTTCTTCCATAGGAAGCCGCGCTGATACTATAACGCAGGGAGTTCTTCCATAGGAAGCCGCGCTGATACTATAACGCAGGGAGTTCTTCCATAGGACGCCGCGCTGATACTATAACGCAGGGAGTTCTTCCATAGGACGCCGCGCTGATACTATAACGCAGGGAGTTCTTCCATAGGAAGCCGCGTTGATACTATACTATAACGCAGGGAGTTCTTCCATAGGAAGCCGCGCTGATACTATAACGCAGGGAGTTCTTCCATAGGACGCCGCGCTGATACTATAACGCAGGGAGTTCTTCCATAGGACGCCGCGCTGATACTATAACGCAGGGAGTTCTTCCATAGGAAGCCGCGCTGATACTATAACGCAGGGAGTTCTTCCATAGGAAGCCGCGCTGATACTATAACGCAGGGAGTTCTTCCATAGGAAGCCGCGCTGATACTATAACGCAGGGAGTTCTTCCATAGGACGCCGCGCTGATACTATAACGCAGGGAGTTCTTCCATAGGAAGCCGCGCTGATACTATAACGCAGGGAGTTCTGCCATAGGAAGCCGCGCTGATACTATAACGCAGGGAGTTCTTCCATAGGAAACCGCGCTGATACTATAACGCAGGGAGTTCTTCCATAGGAAGCCGCGCTTATACTATAACGCAGGGAGTTCTTCCATAGGAAGCCGCGTTGATACTATAACGCAGGGAGTTCTTCCATAGGACGCCGCGCTGATACTATAACGCAGGGAGTTCTTCCATAGGAAGCCGCGCTGATACTATAACGCAGGGAGTTCTGCCATAGGAAGCCGCGCTGATACTATAACGCAGGGAGTTCTTCCATAGGAAACCGCGCTGATACTATAACGCAGGGAGTTCTTCCATAGGAAGCCGCGCTGATACTATAACGCAGGGAGTTCTTCCATAGGAAGCCGCGTTGATACTATAACACAGGGAGTTCTTCCATAGGACGCCGCGCTGATACTATAACGCAGGGAGTTCTTCCATAGGAAGCCGCGCTGATACTATAACGCAGGGAGTTCTTCCATAGGAAGCCGCGCTGATACTATAACGCAGGGAGTTCTTCCATAGGAAGCCGCGCTGATACTATACTATAACGCAGGGAGTTCTTCCATAGGAAGCCGCGCTGATACTATAACGCAGGGAGTTCTTCCATAGGAAGCCGCGCTGATACTATAACGCAGGGAGTTCTTCCATAGGAAGCCGCGCTGATACTATAACGCAGGGAGTTCTTCCATAGGAAGCCGCGCTGATACTATAACGCAGGGAGTTCTGCCATAGGAAGCCGCGCTGATACTATAACGCAGGGAGTTCTTCCATAGGAAACCGCGCTGATACTATAACGCAGGGAGTTCTTCCATAGGAAGCCGCGCTTATACTATAACGCAGGGAGTTCTTCCATAGGAAGCCGCGTTGATACTATAACGCAGGGAGTTCTTCCATAGGACGCCGCGCTGATACTATAACGCAGGGAGTTCTTCCATAGGAAGCCGCGCTGATACTATAACGCAGGGAGTTCTGCCATAGGAAGCCGCGCTGATACTATAACGCAGGGAGTTCTTCCATAGGAAACCGCGCTGATACTATAACGCAGGGAGTTCTTCCATAGGAAGCCGCGCTGATACTATAACGCAGGGAGTTCTTCCATAGGAAGCCGCGTTGATACTATAACGCAGGGAGTTCTTCCATAGGACGCCGCGCTGATACTATAACGCAGGGAGTTCTTCCATAGGAAGCCGCGTTGATACTATAACGCAGGGAGTTCTTCCATAGGAAGCCGCGCTGATACTATAACGCAGGGAGTTCTTCCATAGGACGCCGCGCTTATACTATAACGCAGGGAGTTCTTCCATAGGACGCCGCGCTGATACTATAACGCAGGGAGTTCTTCCATAGGAAGCCGCGTTGATACTATAACGCAGGGAGTTCTTCCATAGGAAGCCGCGCTGATACTATAACGCAGGGAGTTCTTCCATAGGACGCCGCGCTGATACTATAACGCAGGGAGTTCTTCCATAGGAAGCCGCGTTGATACTATAACGCAGGGAGTTCTTCCATAGGAAGCCGCGCTGATACTATAACGCAGGGAGTTCTTCCATAGGACGCCGCGCTTATACTATAACGCAGGGAGTTCTTCCATAGGACGCCGCGCTGATACTATAACGCAGGGAGTTCTTCCATAGGACGCCGCGCTTATACTATAACGCAGGGAGTTCTTCCATAGGACGCCGCGCTGATACTATAACGCAGGGAGTTCTTCCATAGGAAGCCGCGCTGATACTATAACGCAGGGAGTACTTCCATAGGAAGCCGCGCTGATACTATACTATAACGCAGGGAGTTCAGCTTTTTGAAGTGAAACTTCTTTGTTGGCACATACAGAGTTTTCATGGGAAAAAATCCTTACCTTGTAACGAAAAACCGTAACGCGGGTGACATCACGCTCCTAATGGGCGCGTGCCCCATGCGCAAAAAACACCATTCCAGGCCGCACCGAGATTAACACTATACGCATGCGCAGAAGAAGAGGTTGTGTGCCGCAGCGCGCATGTGCAGAACCCAATAGTCGCTTACCCTCATTCGCAATACAGCCGGTGCGTCCAACGCCATGCGTGGGCGCGTGTGCAGGTGCGGCCGGCTCCCTTCGCAGGACTCCAGAAGTCAGCCGCAAGTTCAATAGTCAGCCGCCTGGACCCCTTCCAATCTCCTTGCTGCACAGTTGGGCCCCATCTATATAGTCACTCACCCACACACCCAGTCACCCAGTCACCCACCCACACACCCACACACCCACCCACACACCCAGTCACCCAGTCACCCACCCACACACCCACACACCCACCCACACACCCACACACCCAGTCACCCACCCACACACCCACACACCCACCCACACACCCACCCACACACCCAGTCACCCACCCACACACCCACCCACACACCCAGTCACCCACCCACACACCCACACACACACCCACACACCCAGTCACCCACCCACACACCCACCCACACACCCACCCACACACCCAGTCACCCACCCACACACCCACACACCCACCCACACACCCAGTCACCCACCCACACACCCACACACCCACCCACACACCCAGTCACCCAGTCACCCACCCACACACCCACCCACACACCCACACACCCAGTCACCCAGTCACCCACCCACACACCCACACACCCACCCACACACCCAGTCACCCACCCACACACCCACCCACACACCCAGTCACCCACCCACACACCCACACACACACCCACACACCCAGTCACCCACCCACACACCCAGTCACCCACCCACACACCCAGTCACCCACCCACACACCCACACACCCACCCACACACCCAGTCACCCACCCACACACCCACACACCCAGTCACCCACCCACACACCCACACACACACCCAGTCACCCACCCACACACCCACACACCCAGTCACCCACACACCCATACACCCACCCACACACCCAGTCATACACCCAGTCACCCACCCACACACCCAGTCACCCACCCACACACCCAGTCACACACCCACACACCCAGTCACCCACCCACACACCCAGTCACCCACACACCCATACACCCATACACCCACCCACACACCCAGTCACACACCCAGTCACACACCCAGTCACCCACCCACACACCCAGTCACCCACCCACACACCCAGTCACCCACCCACACACCCAGTCATACACCCAGTCATACACCCAGTCACACACCCAGTCACCCACCCACACACCCAGTCATACACCCAGTCATACACCCAGTCACACACCCAGTCACCCACCCACACACCCAGTCACACACCCAGTCACACACCCAGTCATACACCCAGTCATACACCCAGTCACCCACCCACACACCCAGTCACACACCCAGTCACACACCCAGTCACACACCCAGTCACACACCCACACACCCAGTCATACACCCAGTCACACACCCAGTCACCCACCCACACACCCAGTCACACACCCAGTCACACACCCAGTCATACACCCAGTCATACACCCAGTCATACACCCAGTCACCCACCCACACACCCAGTCATACACCCAGTCATACACCCAGTCACACACCCAGTCACACACCCACACACCCAGTCACACACCCACACACCCAGTCATACACCCAGTCACACACCCAGTCACACACCCACACACCCAGTCACACACCCAGTCATACACCCAGTCACACACCCAGTCACACACCCACACACCCAGTCACACACCCACACACCCACCCACACACCCACACACCCACACACCCAGTCACCCAGTCACCCACCCACACACCCACACACCCACCCACACACCCACACACCCAGTCACCCAGTCACCCACCCACACACCCACACACCCACCCACACACCCAGTCACCCACCCACACACCCACACACCCACCCACACACCCAGTCACCCACCCACACACCCACACACACACCCACACACCCAGTCACCCACCCACACACCCACACACCCACCCACACACCCAGTCACCCACCCACACACCCACCCACACACCCAGTCACCCACCCACACACCCACACACACACCCACACACCCAGTCACCCACCCACACACCCACACACCCAGTCACCCACACACCCATACACCCACCCACACACCCAGTCATACACCCAGTCACCCACCCACACACCCAGTCACCCACCCACACACCCAGTCACACACCCACACACCCAGTCACCCACCCACACACCCAGTCACCCACACACCCATACACCCACCCACACACCCAGTCACACACCCAGTCACACACCCAGTCACCCACCCACACACCCAGTCACCCACCCACACACCCAGTCACCCACCCACACACCCAGTCATACACCCAGTCATACACCCAGTCACACACCCAGTCACCCACCCACACACCCAGTCATACACCCAGTCACACACCCAGTCACCCACCCACACACCCAGTCACACACCCAGTCACACACCCAGTCATACACCCAGTCATACACCCAGTCACCCACCCACACACCCAGTCATACACCCAGTCACACACCCAGTCACACACCCAGTCACACACCCACACACCCAGTCATACACCCAGTCACACACCCAGTCACCCACCCACACACCCAGTCACACACCCAGTCACACACCCAGTCATACACCCAGTCATACACCCAGTCACCCACCCACACACCCAGTCATACACCCAGTCATACACCCAGTCACACACCCAGTCACACACCCACACACCCAGTCACACACCCACACACCCAGTCATACACCCAGTCACACACCCAGTCACACACCCACACACCCAGTCACACACCCACACACCCAGTCATACACCCAGTCATACACCCAGTCACACACCCACACACCCAGTCATACACCCAGTCATACACCCAGTCACACACCCAGTCACCCACCCACACACCCAGTCACACACCCAGTCACACACCCAGTCATACACCCAGTCATACACCCAGTCACACACCCACACACCCAGTCACACACCCAGTCACCCACCCACACACCCAGTCACCCACCCACACACCCAGTCATACACCCAGTCATACACCCAGTCATACACCCAGTCACCCACCCACACACCCACCCACACACCCAGTCACACACCCAGTCATACACCCAGTCATACACCCACACACCCAGTCACACACCCAGTCACCCACCCACACACCCAGTCACACACCCAGTCATACACCCAGTCATACACCCAGTCATACACCCAGTCACACACCCAGTCACACACCCACACACCCAGTCACACACCCACACACCCAGTCACCCACCCACACACCCAGTCACACACCCAGTCACACACCCACACACCCAGTCACACACCCAGTCACCCACCCACACACCCAGTCACACACCCAGTCACCCAGTCACCCACCCACACACCCAGTCACCCAGTCACCCACCCACACACCCAGTCACCCAGTCACCCACCCACACAGTCAGTCAGTCACACAGTCAGTCAGTCACACACCCACCCACACTGTCACACCCATCCAGGTCAGTCAGTCACCCACAGAGTCTCACACACACACACACACAGGCAATCACACACACACAGGCAGTCACACACACACAGTCACGTACGCATAGTCACGCACACACACATATACAGTCACGCACACACACACACCCAGTAACACAAACACGTCATGTGCACACACACAGTTCACGTGCACACACACATAGTCACGCGCACACAATCACAGAATCACACACACAGTTCACGTGCACACACACACAGTCACTCGCACACACAGTCACGCGCACACAATCACAGAATCACACACACAGTCACAGAATCACACACCGACAGAATCACATTCACACACACACAGTCACAGAATCACACACCGACAGAATCACATTCACACACACACAGTCACAAGGAATTCACAGTTAGTATAAATATAGAAATGCAAATAGCTAAAACAGGAGGTGTGTGCAGAGCACGCACGTTCTAAGTGAAACTTCTTTGTGTTTTGTCACTGAAATTGTGTTTTGATTTTTAATAAAAAAAACAGCACCATCATAAATACAATTTCAGGGACAAAAGACAAAAAAGTTTCACTTAAAATGCGCGTGCTCGACACACACACACACACACAGACACACACACACAGACACACACACACACACACACAGACACACACACACACACACACACACACACTTTATATTGCGGCATAACAATGCATAAAAATATATGTTTCAGTTACAAAGTCATTTTGTTGTAAGCCCCCCAGAACTGAAAAGGGTTATCAGAATACGCGGTAATTTGGTGAATTTTGCAACTGTAGTGTTACACGGCGAAGTGCTATTGGCTAAGAGGTACGTGCAGGATGAATAAGAAGAGCAGCTGGTGAGGTACAGGCCATTATCTTCGCGTTTATGCCGGGGAACCATAGAACAGCAGAAATCAGCAGAGAGCAGTTTGTGGGTGATCTGAAGTTTAATGCTGTGTATTTGATGGTACTGTGGATCCTGTGGATCCTGTGGATCTCCCAGCCAGTTCCACTGTAGTTTATTGGCTTAGTTTAGCTTAAACCCCAGACAAGCGCCTGCAAACCACGGGAGGATTTGGGGGGTGTAGAATAATCTAAGTGCTTGCAGGGAGAAGCAGGGTGGTAAAGGCGCTGGTCTTGGAAGTGGGTGGCACATTGGCAGGTGTGCGAGCGTTGCGGTCACATTCCGCCCGGCTATTTTTTGTAACAATCTAAAACAATTTACCATTATTTTCCTTTTCGGAAAAGGAATATGTCTGTTGGTATAGCCTCACTTGCGTCGCGGCAGCAGCGATGACATCACAGCTTCCTACTGAATCACCGCACCGGCCAGCTTGAGTATTCATTTCTTATATTGGCTATTTGGAGCGTCCATTTCTCAGGACCAGGAGAGTAGCACGGCCGCGGAAACCGTCCCAGAAAACGTTGAGGTTCGTCCGACACCCTCGTCCTGTCTCGTCACGCAGGTGGCTGGATACGTTACATATATTAAAAAGCAAATACAAATATCACGTGTGAGCACATTCACACGTCTCAGACAGGTCTGCAGCCCCCTGCCTTTCCCCATTATCTCCTAGCATACAGCGCTCCCTCTGCAGCCAGGGATTCTGGGTAATGGCATGCAAATGAGCACACTGTGTCACCTTTTGCTTCTTACACACAGACCCTTATGAGCTTATAGCTGCCGTATTACACAGCTTTTCAGCACAGCCTGGGTTAAAGAAGTGCAGAGCCAGTAACCCTACTCACAGACAGCTGTTTCAACCTTTTGGGTCTCATCAGTGTGAGGCCGATTATACTGTCTTTGCAATATAAAGCTGGGATGGGTTTCAACCACACACGAAAGAAATATATATATATATTTACACACACACACACACACACACACACACACACACACACACACACACACACACACACACACACACACACACACACAGTGTGTAGGTTTACTGGCTATGCATCTTAACCCAGGCTGTGCTGAAAAGCTGTGCAGTGCAGCAAGCATAAGCTTACAGGGGACCATGCCATATGGTTTTGCAGCAAAAGGTGGCACTGTGTGCTCATTTGCATGTCATTTCCCAGAATCCCTTGCTGTAGTGGAAGCACTGTATGCTGGGTGATAATGGTGAAAGGCAGGGGGTGCAGACCTAAGACCTAAAGACCTAAGACATGCAAATGAGCCCACAGTAATATTTCCATTCCAGATATATATATATATATCACATACCAGGAAACACATAGCCTCCGTGCAGGCCTGCAATCCATTACACAGTTTTCTTGTTTGTTTGGGAGTCTTTTTAATTTTTGTATTTTTTTTAACAGACCAACAGGAGGGTTTTTTGTAGATGCAAACATTGGTACAGAGAAGTCCGACTAACACCCTTATGAAGAGCTCTCTTGCCGGTCCATTACAAAGCAAAAGCTTCCTGAGATTAATTTAAGCTTAACATCAAAGGGGGAGGGGGGGGGGAGAGGGGCTGCAATTTGTCCAGGACAAACAGAACAGTAAAGACCCCCAAGTCACAATAGCGTTGGGCAAGATGCTCTGTCACATGGAAATTGCCTCCAGCTAGTTAGGAGCACAGAGTCTTCGGCGGGCAATCACGTTGGTTTCCTTTGCACCATTAAAGGGCGTGGAGCTAAGTAGGCCACTAATTTATAATGCCGGAGACGGCACTGCTGTTATATTATGTGCTTCCAGTTAACTGAAGGAATCAGATAATTGAGCGCTAGGTAAGTGAGCGTCTGACTATATTAGCATAATCATCTCTTCTCTCCTCAGATCTGGGAGTAGATATTAACCTAATGAAAAAGAAAAGTCCTGCCTGCATATTAAAATAAAATGTCAGCTGACTTATTAGCAAAGGTTTATTGGTCAGCGCACGCGATGCAAAGCAGTTGTTGGGGGGGGGGGGGGGTGTTTAGCCCCATCAGTGCTGGCTTACACATGCAGAATAATCTGATCGTAAAATGGTGGATGTAGCAGGAGATCCCAAATCCGCTCCCCCTCTCTTCTCTTTTCTGCGTTGTGATTCAAAACTAGACGAGGGATCACAGATCCTGTACACCAGGGGGCCTCAACGCCTGTCCTCAAGGCCCCCCCCCCCCCCAACAAGTCAGGTTTTAAGGATATCCCAGCTTTCACGCAGGTGGTCTTCCACTGAACTGAAGCAGAGACTGATAGAACCGCCTGTGCTGAAGCTGGGAAATACTGAAATAGAACAGAATTAACAACACATACTTAGAATACAAAGCGGACAAAGAGAGATACCAGCACTCCAATGTAGGGGAGTATGTGTTGTTAATTCTGTTCTATGCTGGGTAGGTGTTCTATAGAGATATACTCTAGTGTTTAGCGTGTGTGTGTATCATCCTCCCCAGCCTGTGTCTCCCCACTGCTGGATGAAGCCTCCCCAGTGATCTCCCAGGTCCTGCGGTTACAGTCTCTTCTCCACGTCGCTCCCACACATTGTCTCATCCCATCCTCTCCAGCCCGTGTCTCCCCACTGCTGGATGAAGCCTCCCCAGTGATCTCCCAGGTGCAGGTGTGCTGTGAGCCAGTGCTGCGGGCGTGCAGGTGTGCTGTGAGCCAGTGCTGCGGGCGTGCAGGTGTACTGTGAGCCAGTGCTGCGGGCGTGCAGGTGTGCTGTGAGCCAGTGCTGCGGGCGTGCAGGTGTGCTGTGAGCCGGTGCTGCGGGCGTGCAGGTGTGCTGTGAGCCGGTGCTGCGGGCGTGCAGGTGTGCTGTGAGCCGGTGCTGAGGGCGTGCAGGTGTGCTGTGAGCCGGTGCTGCGGGCGTGCAGGTGTGCTGTGAGCCGGTGCTGCGGGCGTGCAGGTGTGCTGTGAGCCGGTGCTGCGGGCGTGCAGGTGTGCTGTGAGCCGGTGCTGTGGGCGTGCAGGTGTGCTGTGAGCCGGTGCTGCGGGCGTGCAGGTGTGCTGTGGCAATCCGCCCATAGGTAAGATTAATAGCCAAAGGGGCACCGGCCCATGGACCCTGCGGCCAAATCCACCCCAGCCATGCACCATATCTGTATCGCTGCCTCTGTGCCTGTCCAGCCCTTGTTTGCAGGGTCGGGGATGTTTCAGGATGCGAGGACAATGCATAGAGTAGATTCCGGCAGACTTAGCATCTATATTTCAATTGCCTTTTACACTAAGTTACGGCATCCGCACAAAGGTAATGCTGCCGCTAGGAGAACGCAGGAGACTGCGCGGCTGAACAACTCATTTAAATGACTGCAGTAAAATCCAGCGTTTCCATACTGACTTTAACATTGGATTTTCTTGTTCAGATAATGGTGGGTGTTCTTGTTGCATAATGAAGAGCCCACATATTGTGTGCCGGGGGTCCTGTTTGTACGGTACCGGCACCCGAGGTTTCACGTGCCGCCTGTGGTTTCTGCCGGTAGAATAATCGGGCCCACTAGCACAGTGTGTGATCTATAAATATCATGCAGATCAATGCAACAGATAAGGGTTCACGGATATCCCTGCTTCATCACAGGTGGCTCAATCAGTGGCTCAGTCGATGAGCCACCTGTGCTGAAGCAGGGATGTCCTTACAACCTGCCCTGTTGGTGTTCCTCGTGGACCGGAGTTGGCCAGCCCTGGAGTAATGCACTGAATGCCTGTTTTCACACAGCCCTGGGGTAACTTGCACCACGTAAGGGGGTTTCCTAGTTGAAGTGGGGGTGTATGTAACCGCTCGTGGGATCAATCCCCACCTCAGTCACATTTCCCCCCCCACACCCCCACCCTTCCCCCCTCCCCACCTCCCCACCTCCCCTCAGTCACATCTCCCCCCCCTCCCCTCCCTAGCCCTCCCCTCCCCACCTCAGTCACATATCCCCCCTCCCCACCTCCCCTCCCCACCTCAGTCACATCTCCCCCCCCAACCCTCCCAAGCCCTCCCCCCACCTCCCCTCCCCACCTCCCCTCCCCACCTCAGTCACATCTCCCCCGCTCCCCACCCCAGTCACATCTCCCCCCCTCCCCACCCCTCCCCACCTAAGTCACATCTCCCCCCTCCCCACCCCTCTCCCCCCTCCCCACCTCAGTCACATCTCCCCCCAGCCCTCCCCAGCCCTCCCCCTCCCGACCTCCCCTCCCCACCTCAGTCACATCTCCCCCTCTCCCCACCAATCCCCCCTTCCCTCCCCACCTCAGTCACATCTCCCCCCCCCCCCCCCCCTCCAATGTAATGATCCTCGGCAGCTCCTTGTGCCTGGTTTGCCAACTGATAAATGAATCGTAAAATTATTGCTCCTTTCTACTCTTTGGAGTAGCTTCAAGAACTCCATCCTAGGAGTGGCTGCATGTGGTGTGTGTGTATATATATGTATATATATATATATATATATATATATATATATATATATATATATATATATATATATATATATATTTATACACATACATACAAATACATACAGCGTGTATGTGATATGGTAAACCTACCCAGCCTTGAAATATTGCAAAGCCAGTATAAACCAACCTCACACTGATGATGCCCATCAAGGTTGAAACATGTCTGTGAGTGGTCTGTACTTGCTTTGCTAGTCCCATGCTGTGTGAACGGCGATGCATCAGCTTAAATGGGCTCCATGTGAATGGATATTCCAGGCAAAAGGTGACACGTGTGCTCATTTGCATGTCATTTCCCAGAATCCCTTGCTGCAGTGGGAGCACTGTATGCTAGGTGATAATGGTTGAAAGGCAGGGTTGCAGACCTGTCTAAGACATGTGAATGAGCACACAGTAATATTTCCATTTGCTATATGCTTTACTGTGGCGGGGTTTTGTCACTTTTTTGAATGTGCTCACAAGTGATATTCTTTATTGGATATATATATATATATATATATATATATATATATGGGATTTAGGCCCATTTAGGCCCATTCTTACTAAACAGTGCTATGCCATAAGGTTTATGTGATTGGGACGTAAGGTGCCTAATGACTTAGCATCACTTAGTACATGTGGCCCTTGATATCCTGGTGCAGCGAAGGCTTCTTTCCACATTTGCAGCAAATACTGTATACCTCGGATATAAAAGGATCCCTTTTCCCTGTGCGTTCCTGAGCAGTCGCACACCTCTCCATTATCCCTTGTGCAGTGCGTCGCTTTGCTGCTCACATTAGCAGACACAGAGGGGTTAATGAGACGAGCGTGCTAGCAATGTCGGAGCATTTTCTGCCTCTCCTTCCAGCCGCAGTGCCTGCTGCAGCGCGCTGAGATCAGTAAAGCTCGGATGCTCGGTCCTTGCAGGAACATCACTTCTAATCATCACACTGACCTTTGTTTTACTGCCAAACCAACAGAGCACCGTCCCCTGCCAGCGACAAACCCCCAGGCCCGGGCTGGTCCTTCTGAACCCGATCTCTGGCCAAGGGTCTTGATAACGAACCAGTGAATAGTGGTACTGACCCAGGGTCATTCACACGCTGCTGACCTGGAGATGGACAGCAGCTTTGCTCTGCCCAATATACAATCCTTACTCTAGACCTGGCCGGGCAATTCCGGTCCTCAAGGGCCACTTAGGCTACGGCCCCAGGGCCTGCGAGGCTGGCGGCACGTGCAGCCGCGTCCCCCGGTCTGCAGTGAGCTGCAGGGGGAAAGACGGGGGCGTGACGGAGGCGCCCTCGCCCTCATTGGCTGAACCGCGTGGGGGCGTGTCCCAGCGCTCCGTCGCGAGTCCTGATCTCAATTCTCTTGAGAGCAGGAGTTTCTGTCGGCGCAGCGCGGCGCCCCCCCCCCTCGCAGCGGGCCGGCCCCATTGAGCGGCGGCTCTTGTCCCTGCAGCGTCCGCCACAGCGGGCGCTGCAGTAGCCAGCGGGGACCTGGCCTAACAGGTCAGGTTTTCAGGATTTTCCGGCTTCAGCACAGGGGGTGCAGTCAAAGACTGAGCCACTGACTGTGCTGAATCGGGGATATCCTGAAAACCTGACCTGTTGGTGGCCTTTGAGGACTGTAGTCGGCCACTCCTGGTACAGATCCAATGTTTAAATTAATTATCATCAATCTACTTAAATATATTAATCACATCACAGTCCTGGTACCGTCCGGCCACAAAGTCGCTCTACGTGTCTTGTTCGCAAGGGGATGAAATGCGCTAGTGCAGGAGTGACCAACTCCAGTCCTCAAGGGCCACCAACAGGCCAGGTATTAGGGATATCCCTGCTTCAGCACAGGTTGCTCAATCAGTGGCTCAGTCGAAGTAGCCTGTCCTGAAGCAGGGATATCATGAAAACCAGACCTGTTGGTAGCTCCTGAGGACTGGAGTCGGTCGCCTCTGCCCTAGACGTCCCTGAAATGTCGATCCCATTTAACCCTTTATACTGCTGCGAACCTATTTCTATGTCATTATGAGGTTCTAGCACAGTTCTGGTTCTGTAGAAACGATTTGTACTTTACATAGGAACGTAAGGTTAGACGGAGCTGCGGGTGGGTGGGTTACCTCCTGAACAGGCCCAGGGAATTTGGGGCGTTATTGAGACGTCTGAATTGGTTCTTGAGAATCTGTATAGCATCCATCCAACTTGCTCAATGGAAAAAACATGTTGGTTATTTATAGCAAACCCAATTTTATGTCAACCCAGGCTTGTGTTCCCAATTTCAGTTCTTCAACGCGGAGAAATATTAAGAACAAGATATAATAAGGTTTAAAGTTTAAAAAAAACACAGGATGGAAATCACATGATGACATAGGCTCATATTCAACATTATTTCCCTCGCGAACGGAACTGAAGGTAGATTAAGGAGCATATTCACTAAGTAGTGCTACTTCATACGACACCTTTCAGCACGACTCTGTAAGTATGAACCTTGCCGGACACGGAAGGTGTTTTAGGAAGTAATACCGCTTAATAGACATGTTCCTAAATCTTTCGGGGCCGGGTGAAGATGGCTACACATTATATTGAACAGGGGAAATCTATATGAGCTATCGGAATAGAAGAAGGGGACCTCGGGGGTTGGGTGACCACGTGGTATCTGCACATGAATATCCGTGGCACTCGTGTGCAGTAGATAATCCAGAACCGAAAGGGCTAATCTACCCATTTCAGTTTAGCCACAACCAGTTCTGCAATGCATGCCAGGCTGCGCCCCCTGTTATAAGCAGGGTCAGGGGGCAAATAATGCACCCCAGCACTCTGCAGGGCGGCGGGGGCCGTATAACACCCCCTGAAAGGTGCGTCAGTGCGTTTTCCTGTTAGCAGAATACACCTATATGCTATGCCAGGTTTTTGCTCTGCAAATATTTCCCCTTAACTATCTTGCTGGTTTGACTGCATCAACCGGTCTGATTGACAGGTCAAACTGTTCTTCCATGTTGGTTTTGACCTGTCTCTATCCTCCCTGCCATGCATTGTTTCTGGCAGCCAAGGGGTTAAGCCGTAGTGTTACATTGTAGCAGGTCTACCCATCAGCGATGGTTTTTACCGAGCACGTTTGCTGCGCTAACTAAACGATGCCCTTTGAGGTTAGGCAATAACTGTCCCTTCCAGATTGGGTACCATGGTGATTCTGGGGCATGTATAGCTTTGTTATGAGTACAGGGGCCCGGGAACAGAGACGCACAGCTTGGGAAGTGTTTCTTTCTGCTTTACAAGAACTCTGTGCTTATAGTCATGCTTCATTATGGAATATACGGCGAGTGCGAGGTTCTCGCCAATGTGGGTGGGGTTTGAAACAGAGAGACCCTACGTGTAACGAGAGAGCAGGGTTCAAAAACGGTATGTGCAGAGTAATGATGCTGCAGGGACGTTCAAAGTGGGATGTCAAAGTTTTTTAATTAAAATGTTATCTTTATTATTAAAAAAACGTATTAAAAGCTTTTCAAACTAACACCCACGGCGTGCTCACGGGGACACAAAACTTCAGCACAGAGCAAATGATTTGGGTGTTTATACAGACAGAGGGTAATAAAGCAACAGTCAGCACTTCGGGTCTTAATGTAAACGTGAGGGATTGGACTCTTGTCACATAGAGGCCCGAAACGCTGTCACCCCTGGGGTGCAAAGTATTGCCCAGGGCAGATTACTGCCGATTTCAGGGGGGTTCTCCTTGGAACCTGCTATACAGACAGAGGGACAGGATGAGGAGTTCGGGCCGGCCGCCTGCAGAAGGACGGTTCCCAGTGTGTATCAGATGTTCTGGCTGGGACAGAGAAATGGTGCTGGGGCGGGGGATGGATAAAGGAAGGAACAGGGGGAGAACAGAGTAAGGCTGCGCTTATAGTGACGGCGACGTCGCGTCAGAACAAATGCATTGGCGCTGACACCGGCGCTTATAGTGAACGCAACGGCAACGGAGCGACAGCGCTACCAAAATTCTGGTAGTCAGTGGAATTTGATTTTTGGAGAGACGGTCTCCACATGTTACTGGCTGTAAGCCAATCAGGGAGCTTCTCCGCCCGTCTGCCTTCCCCCTTGCTGACGTCACTGGCCTCGCAGCCAGCGACGTCTCCAGAATCTGAAATACAACTTGCGCAATGGCGACGGGTGACGTCATCGGTCGCGTCGCCCGGCTGTATAAGCGCAGCCTACGAAAGGAGGAGAGGAGATTGTGTCAGCGCTCATTGTAATAACGTGTCAGAGTGGAGTTTGGGAGAAGTTTCCTGGCCACCGCTGCACAGGATCCAGGCAGACACTGCCGTGAATGTGCTCAGAGTGCCTCTGCTTCCCTTGTTTGAGCGTTGAAATGTCTCTGACCGGAAGAGCTCACACTCTAATCAGAGCCATTCGCTAACGGGAGCCAATATACAGAATCCGGCGACACCAAACTACAAAAGGAATGAAACTACTGTAGAGGAAACTTGTATCTTCTGCTCAGCGTCTGGAAATAAAACTCCGGTTCATACCCTGGATTTCTGCCATTTTGCCATCACGCGGGATGCTAGGCTAGTTATTTTAGGATAGTGTAGGCCGTGCGCGTGTCATTCATTTAAAAAAAAACTTTGATTAAAGTAGAAAAAGAAAGGTGCGCGTCTTGTAAAAAGGCCAAAACTAATTACATCACCACGGCGCAGTTATTCCCATGCTCGCATGAGTAAATCCAAAGGCAGAATGCTCCAGAGTAATTAATCTGTGATGACTTTGACGGGTAAAGTCTGTTAAAAGCCATTAGCTGAAATGTAACAAAAGTAGAGGAGGAATCGAAGCTCCGATTCCCTTGGCATTAGGAGTCAGACAGTTTGGTACTCAGACTTCTTCCCAATTCCCTGCAGACAGGGACCTAACCTCACGTCTTCACAGCAATCTTCTTCAACCCATTCCCTGCCGGCTGGGGCAGAGCAGACTTCCATCTTGTCCAGGAGACGGTGTTAGGAACGGTTTTATGCTGCTCGGGCCTGCAGGGCATTGATCCACCTGTCAGGGCATTTAGGAGTGACAGTAAGTCATAAATATTTAACAAAAGCCAAGGATCCCCCCCGCGCCCCCCCCCCCTTTTTTTTACAGATTTTAATTAAAGTGACCGCCCTGGTCATCCTTACGCAAGGTCGAGTCTGGCCATTTCTGCTCCAGGCCTCTGATGTTGGAATAGAGCAGCGATTCCCAACGGGGGGGGGGGGGAGGGGGTGCGTGAGGTGTCGCCAGAATAATGTAATGGCGTTATGGCAGTATGGCGGGGTCCTGAGCCCTAGTGGGGACTGCGTACTTTGTAAGGCCCCACACTGCACCTTAGGCCGCGCTTATAGTGCTGGCGTCGCGACCGATGACGTCACCCGTCGCTGTTGCCACCGGCGAAAGTTGGCATTTTACTTTTAGCGACGTCGCATATGTGTGTGTGTGTATATATATATATATATATATATGTATATGTGTATATACATGTATGCGTGTGTGTGTGTGTGTGTGTGTGTGTGTGTATTTAGTGATCAACAAGAAACTTAATATAATGATTTTGACATTATTAGGAATGCTATTTTGAACCGCAGACTTTATTAGATGGTTTCTGGAGACACGGAGTGTACCTCCGCGCTTACCTTTAGTGCCGCCGAGTATCTAAACGCTGCACCCGGCTATTCCAAACGCAAAATTCAACCGCTTTGAAAACCTGGAGGCGAACTGGGATTTAACAGGAATAAACCGGGGCAAACAATGTCCTTGTTTTGTTTAAAGCCGTTTAACAACCGTTTAACATGTTCTGGAAACCTGGACCAGAAAAGCATTTTACTCTGGTCGTAAACGCACCAAATAATGAAAAGCGCATTAGTGGAAAGATCGGCATTAATCTGACCCTCGCTACTGTAATCCTGCAAAAATTACAGCTGGCTTTTCCATTTCACTCCCATTAAGGAGGAAGTGGTTTTAATACGCAGAGTAAGGCTACCGCCTTTCACTTTATAATTAAGGGCTCCCTGTTTGTCACACTTGTTGTGTTATTCAGCTGTGTGCATTGTTACTAATTATTTACTTCTTTTTTTTTTTTTTTTACAATGATGCCAGGATTTGGTGCTGTGTAAATTATTCAGGGATTGTCTGCGTGTGTCTGTGTGCGCTGCGAAATAAATACACCGGAAATGCGGATTTTTTTAAATTTCATTATCCTACAGTCGGCTACAGAAACACGCTGGAAATTCCAAGGGAAATATCTATAAAGGGGAAGGTTTTCTTTACGTGCAATTAAAGGAAAGTAGAACCGTTTAAACTCTTTCACTGCCAAGAAGGGTCTGCCGTGCATGTCTGAGCACCATGGCAGTGGGTGTGTTCAAATACTGGAGGATTGTGTGTATTATATATGTATATATATATATAAATATATATATATATATAAATATATAAAGCCCATCCCTCCCCCTGTGTAGTGTGCGATTTATGACTTGAGGTGTTAAATAGTCCCTGAATGTGAGGGATGTAAGTGTGTGTGTGTATGTAAATATAAATTTGGGCTCTTTATTTATTTATATTTACATACTTACATACACACACTCTTACATCCCTCACATTCAGGGACTATTTAACACCTCAAGTCATAAATCGCACACTACTCGGGGAGGGATGGGCTGTAGTCACATTCTAAGATGCACTGTTTTTAAGTAAACCCTTTGCTTGCTTTATCCATTGTAACACCGCCGGAAGAGGAGATCAGTGTATCTCAAAAGCTCGCACAAATTAAAGCATTTCGTTAGCCACAGAACGGTATCGTCTATTCGTTTTTGATTATTAAAGCTCGGCTAACACGGTACAGATACCTCTACATCAACATTTTACATATCTATATAACTCCAAACTAATGAAAGTGTTTGTGCCTCAGAGAAAAGATCAGAGCACAAGGACTTCCTGTTCCTTTTATGGAATCGTCAGCCAATCACAGTGGGGTGTAGGCGGTACCATGTCTTAACTGTTCTGTGCATAGGTTCGCTGTCAGACCCCTCCTAGTCTGTGTTACTGGAATTGTACTGCGCTCTTGAGGTGCACAGAAGGGGAGCAGTGCTGCAATTAGGAATCAAACGAGAAGAAGGTTGCAAAACACACAAATGGCAAACGAGCCACATGAAAGTAATGCTACTTTGCTTGAACGGTGTTCGCAGTATATCGCCCTTTTTTGGTTTTGTCTCTTGGCTTGTGAACCACCGGCAGACGAGCACCCTGCCCGGGTTTTGGAATGAAATCGTGCTTTTATAACCTGATCTGCACATACCTTTGTGATCAACTCCAATGCTCATATCCCCTTAATATGCTTTTTCTCTGTGTATTTCAGTTCTGTGACGGTACATGAAAATGATAGGAAAGGCGTCTTTTTTACAGCAGCTGTGTTTAGCTGTATAACACGTTTGGAAAATGCAGACTTTAATTAATCTGTGTTTTCTGCAGGGATTTGAGCACCATCTGATTTACTTCTCATGGCTAAAAAGTGTAATTGTAGGGTTATTTTTTTGTGTGTTTTCTTTTATAATTCTTCCCTCTTTGCTGCTAGTTTTTCTTTTTCCAAAATGTATTTGCTTACTTCTTTCTGAAGGAGGGCACAGCATGCAATTGTTAGAAGATAATACAGGAGGTTTAAATGATAGGGGTAGGATTCCAAGGAAGGAATTCAGCCAAACTGTGACTTGAAGATGCTTCTCGTTCCTGCCATCCAGAGGCTTACAGTATCAGCACATTGCCAAGGCAGCGAAGCCCCTGCATTATGCTCACTGGTAACTATGTTTGTGCAGATTTGGATTGGATTGTAGAATAAAGTCCTCACTGTCCCTAGGGTGGCCAGGTGTCCGGTATTGAACCGGACTGTCCTGTATTTGGATGCTCTGTCCAGTAAAAAATGAGAGGTGCTGTAATACTGGACATGTGTGTGTCCGGTATTTTCCTCCCTGGACATAGTGACCTGACGCACCTTTCACCATTGAGTCCAGTATTTTTGGAGAAGCCACCTGGCAACCCTATGCACAGAAGAAAATAATTCTGCGTTATGTCTAACTAGTATATGTCTATACGTAATATCGCCTTGTGCGATAAGCGAGTATACCGGAATAGACAAAGATTCATAACACGGAGTGAAAAACGGGGAAAACAACATTTGTAACGCCGTCATCGTGTGGATTTGGTCATCAGATTGTCCGAGTATTGTCAAACTCCAGTTAAAAGCGGTAATATCTGCCCAATTTAATTCTCAACCAGTTGTGCTGTATAATACGGGCCTATTAATACGCTGAGTTACCACTGACAGTTGAGAAACCGGCGATAGAGGTTTCCAGAAAGGCGGCTATTGTCTGTCACAGCGCTCACGCGTGGTCTTGAAGTCAAACACAACTGTGAATGATGAGTATCACTTCAACGCTCACATTATTGCGACTGGGAAAGAAACCCGGTTAATATAATACCACAAACTGTAAAACACTTCCAGGTAACAATCTCATTCGCGAGAAACTGTCCGAAAGTTGAAAAACAACCAAACTCGTTATTCTCACGAACGTCGCGATGTAGGAACAGTTACACCGTACCATTCAAACACAGGAATCCGTCCGGCAGGGGACATGTGAGGAAAGTTATTCACATGTATTCACAGAATGACATGTTTTGGTCCCCACAAGATGAAGAAGCAGTGACACCTGTGTGCTAAATATACCCAGCAGCCACCAGGGGAAACATGTCAGGGGGAGGGGGCAGGGAAAATTGCGCCAAGACCCCAAGTGCAACTGTTGCTAGGCAATTCTAACACTGTTGTCCTACCTGTGATACAACAATAGACTAATCCTTATTGTGACTGTACATAATTATACATCTCACTTGAATATAATACATTTAAACCATAATAAGAAACAGAGCAGTGTCTATACTGTATATGAAACTGAGCATAAATAAACTGTATATCGCAATATATACACTCCGTGTATAATACGACTGCTCTAAAGTCCTAGCGGCTCACTCATATATTAACACCACACCCTGTTATTCTAACAACTATGCGCACAAATCGACGAGGAAAGATACAGCCTCGCCTTGGACCGCGCACGAAATGTGATGACCAGCAGGAGAGTAGATCGCGTACAGCGAGCTCGGCACGTCTGTACAAAGCAATACCTACTATAGTTAACAAGAGAGCGGCAGTGCGTCCAACTCTTGGAGCCATGTCTCCAGCCCCCTCTCCGCCCTCCCCCCCCCGCCCCCACTCATCCTCCCCAATTTCATGTTTCCTCTGATGTTTGGGGGGCTTATTTAGCGCAGTTATCACTGCTTTTTTATCTTGAAAAAGGTCCACGTGGGGGATGAAACGCGGATGAATTGCTTGTAATTCCGTAAATATGAAATTCTTCACAAGTCCCCTGGAGAGACCGATTTCTATTTTTGAATTGTACACTACAGTATATCAGGACTGACGTGGACCCGTGGCAGGATCTACTAAGTGCTACTAAACATTGTGGGTGCTCCTTTATTCTACAGTATGTGAACAGTTATACTGGCATCGGGAGTACCGTGGAAAACTAAACAAAAACCTATTGCGCAGTGACTAATTATCACTAATTATAACTACTAAGTATCACTGACACCAAGACATCCACGTAAATCTACAGGTTGTTATTGTACCGTTTGTGAAGAAGAGAAAAAGTGCGCTTCAAAAAATGTGTCCTAATCAAAAATTATCAGTGTATAAGATACATGTATACACTCAGATGTGTATTGCACAAATTTAAAAAAAAGTGTGTACAAGTGTTACAAATTACATAATATCGATAATGTGATAAAGTGCATAAACATAAAAAAAAATATCAAAATACCAGTCTGGACGAGGGAGAATGGGAGAAGATAGTGCTAGCAGCAGCCAAAAGCTCTATTTGCACGACGTTAAACGAGAACGCATATAAGGTAATGGTGAGGGGGTACCTCACCCCATTAAACTCTCAAAATGTATCCGGGGTTACTCCCCCCTGTGCCCCAAACAATGCGGAGAGCCGGCGGATCTGTTACACATGCTGAGGTCCTGCCCTCGGATAGCCTCAATTTGGGAGCAAATTCGAGATTGGCTGGAGAGGATATTGGGCCTCGAAATTCCGTGGGACCCCCGGCTTTTCCTGCTAAACAAACCAGCAAAGGAACTAGCCAGATTGGAAAATAAATTAGTTGCACATTTTGCAGCAGCGACGAGGTGCGAGATCGCAGCATCGTGGAAACAAAATGAAATTCCATCTATTGATAAAATTAGGAACAGGATTTGGTGTGTTTGCCAGATGGAAAAATTTACGAGTTTAATTAATGACACTGGCAGGAAATTTCAAAAAGTCTGGCTGCCTTGGTTGGCCCAGACGGATATCCCAGGGGTGAGCAATGCCACCGCTTGGCTAAAATAGGGTTAGATGTGTTCTCCGACGGGCGGAGAGACCCCGAGAGGAAGGGATCTAGGCCAAGAAAATGGACAGTTGTAGATGAGAGACTAGCCACACTCCAGACGAGACGTCACGTAACAAACTAAAGCAATACCGAGACTCTGTGGCACAGGGTTAAAACACAAACGAGACCTCTGCTACTCCACCCCCTCCCACACCCATAATCCCCCGCCGCCTCCCTACATTACCCTCCCAATGCGGTGTTTTATGTTATCATTGAAATGGGGTTTCTACCGTTTAATCGGGCATTAAGTTATGGTTAAACGCCATTGCGCCGGACTTAAAACGACACAAAGACCTTTGGTGTTTGCTTGACTTTCTGAAAATACAATAAAAAATTTCAGTTGAAAAAAAAAAATATATACCGGTATATATATATATATATATATATATATATATATCAAATTTAATGGAAGAAAATTCAAGAATTGTTCAATCATAAATTAAAATCAGATCTACAATAGACTCCTGATAGCAACAGTCCTTATATTCCTATAATAATGGCCATTAAACATGGCCAGTCCCTATATTCCTATAATAATGGTCATTAAACATGGCCAGTCCTTATATTCCTATAATAATGCTCCTTGGATGTAGTTACTTGCGGGTGAATCTGCCTCTCGCCCGGTCGGTGTGTGCAGCTCTCACACGGAGGGATTCCAATCCTCACTGGAGAGAAACAATGTAACCGAAAGGAAAGGCCATAGCATTACACTGTTTCATAGTAACAACTCATTACCAGCACAGGTAAGTGTGACACTCACTCATAACAGGGCAGGCACACCTTTAAGGGATGTGTGGTGCCCTTTAACTGGCGTCCTTCGAGCTCCTCACCGCCCTCCCAGAGCCTGTTACTCGGGTACTTCCTGTAAGCGGCATGCTCCATCTTCAATTGGCACGTGGGATAACTCATGAACATCATCTAAAGAGATTATAGAAAGAAAGAAAACAAATGGAAAAACATTTCTTGGTAAACATTAATAAAAAAAAGGGGGGGGGAGTGGGGAATTAAAATGGCCGAAGTAGAAAAAGTATAAGTATATACATGTCCAAAAAACTAGTCATGGAGTCTGATCATGTATGTACATCTACATGGATGTACCTATTAATACATACAGGGTTGTTTGCTACTGTGGTTTCCAAATGTATTTTCATTTTGAATATTTAATTTCTCTGAAATGTTTCAAGCAAATTGTCTGAAAATGTAGTACAGGTTGCAAAATATTACCCTTAATATGAGCCACTGGTTGAGCCACGTGTGCTGAAGCTGGGATATCCTGAAAACCTGACCTGTTGAGGATTCGAGTTGAGACGCCCTGGTGTACAGTATTAGGCAAGATTTGTACATTCCCCGTGGTGTAACTGAGGGGGTCTGCGGCGCAGAGCAATGCGCGCACCGCCACTTACCAGCGCTGCGCTCAAAGCGGGCCCCTGCCAGCCCAAATCATTACCATGTGACTGTTGTCTCGTTGCCTGTTAAGATAACAGACCGTTTTGTCAATGCTGTGATTAGGTCCGGAGTGTGTTTCTCTGATAAATAGCAGCGCGAGAAAAAGCTCCCGGGTGCAAAGAAAACATAGATGGATTCAAGCCGCAAAAATACTTCATTAAAAGCAAAAAATAATATATATTTTTGTATGAATGTATATCTTTATGTACATAGCGCCATCCCTGTATACAGAGCTTCACAGCAGTAATACACGGGACATAATAATATAACACATATATATATATATATATAATAATATAACACAAGAGCTTACAATCTAAGAAGTAGTAGTAAGTAGACAATGTAATTGGTAGGTAGGAAGAACGTACAGAGACAGTAGGAGGGCGTTCTGATAAGTGCGTCTGCAGGGGGCCACGGTCGAGGTATGAGGTGTAAAGTATCAGCCACGGAGCTACCCTTATGCTTCATTAAAGAGGTGTGTGTTAAGGTGGGTCTTAAAGGTGGATAGAGAGGGCACTAGTCGGGTACTGAGGGGAAGGGCATTCCAGATGTGCGGGGCAGTCAGTGAAAAGGGTTTAAGGCGGGAGAGGGATTTAGATACAAAAGGGGGTAGAGAGAAGACATCCTGTTGATGCTCTGCACAGTGCTCCCTGCCTCTCATTTCATGCTGTCCTCCAATGGGGGATGTTATATTCATGATAGTAAAATCCCACCATTAGGCTGTGACCTTGGGGTTCCGGTACTTTTTGGGATTGGGTTATGTGTGCACCAGACGCCTGCTTTCTGCAAGGTTGCAGACAGGCGTATTAACCCCTCCAGTGCTTGAGGGACTTGCAGAGCGTTGTGGAGGAGGCTGCTTTGTTTCGCTAGTGGCTGATCACGTGAATTCCTTGGTGCTGAAATTGCTGCACTGCAGATCTGCAGCATGTTACAGTATGCTGAGACCCAAGGAGTGTGCTCCTAAACTGATCATTCGCAGAGAGAATGCACCACGCTGCCCACTACATACCACGCTACCCACTACATACCACGCTACCCACGGCATACCACGCTACCCACTACATACCACGCTGCCCACTACATACCACGCTGCCCACTGCATACCACGCTACCCACTACATACCACGCTACCCACTACATACCACGCTACCCACTGCATACCACGCTACCCACTGCATACCACGCTACCCACTGCATACCACGCTACCCACTACATACCACGCTACCCACTACATACCACGCTACCCACTACATACCACGCTACCCACTACGTAACACGCTGCCCACTACGTACCACGCTACCCACTACGTACCGCGCTGCCCACTACATACCACGCTACCCACTACATACCACGCTACCCACTGCATACCACGCTGCCCACTACATACCACGCTACCCACTGCATACCACGCTACCCACTACATACCACGCTACGCACTACATACCACGCTACCCACTACATACCACGTTACTCACTACATACCACGCTACCCACTACACACCACTCTGCCCACTACATACCACGCTACCCACTACATACCATGCTACCCACTGCATACCACGCTACCCACTACATACCACGCTACCCACTACATACCACGCTACTCACTACATACCACGCTACCCACTACACACCACTCTGCCCACTACATACCACGCTACCCACTACATACCACGCTACCTACTACATACCATGCTACCCACTACATACCACGCTACCCACTACGTAACACGCTGCCCACCACGTACCACGCTACCCACTACGTACCGCGCTGCCCACTACATACCACGCCACCCACTACATAACCACGCTACCCACTACATAACCACGCTACCCACTACATACCACGCTACCCACTACATACCACGCTACCCACTGCATACCACGCTACCCACTAAATACCACGCTGCCCACTACATACCACACTGCCCACTACACACCACGCTGCCCACTACACACCACACACAACACAGCACACTACACACCACTCTGCCCACTACATCCCACCCTATCCACTACATACCACACTGCCCATTACACATCACACTGCCCACTACACATCACACTGCCCACTACACATCACACTGCCCACTACACACCACACTGCCCACTACATACCACACTGTCCACTGCATACCATAGTGCCCACTATGTACCACACTCCCACTATGTACCACACTGCCCACTACATACCACACTGCCCACTACATACCACGCTGCCCACTATACAACACTTCACTATGTACCACACTGCCCACTACATACCACACTGCCCACTACGTACTACACTGCCCACTACGTACCACACTGCCCACTACATACCACGCTGCCCACTATACAACACTTTGCCCACTACATACCACACTGCCCACTACGTACCACACTGCCCACTACATACCACACTGCCCACTACGTACCACACTGCCCACTACGTACCACACTGCCCACTACATACCACGCTGCCCACTACATACCACACTGCCCACTGCATACCACACTGCCCACTACACACCACACTGCCCACTATGTACCACACTGCCCACTACGTACCACACTGCCCACTACACACCACACTGCTCACTACGTACCACACTGCCCACTACGTACCACACTGCCTACTACACACCACACTGTCCAGTACACACCACACTGCCCAATACACACCACACTGCCCACTACGTACCACACTGCACACTACACACCACACTGCCCACTACGTACCACACTGCCCACTAGGTACCACACTGCGCACTACACACCACACTGATTACTACACACCACACTGCCCACTAGGTACCACAGTGCCCACTACACACCACATTTCCCACTACATACCACACTACCGACTACACACCACACTGCCCAAATATACTACGCTGCACTTATGGTTAGAGGGGGGATTTTTTTTTTCTTTTTAATAAGAATATTTCTGGATATAGAAAATGTCCCATGTCTTTATTTCCATAATATTTAGAAGAAGGCCATCTTCACAGTTCGTTTGCATAATTAAAATACATGTGTAGATATCAAGCTTGATTTGTTCAATGCCAAGTGTGAAAGACAAATGAATAGCTGCCCTTCTAACACTCACAATTATGGATTGCTTTGCATCGTTTGATTCGTCTGATCGCAAATGTCACAAAGATGCATTTTTGTAATTCTTGTGAATCATTGTCAGACCATGATATTTGATATTTAGTACATTCACACAATCGTGGAATATCTTCAAGGCCACCTCTTCTGGTATTTCCAGAACCCAGAAGAATTCCTTTCAAGTTATATTAAAAGGTTTTGTGCTGTTTATGTCCACTGTCGGAAACAAGTTGGGACCCTCTCTAATTTCCTAAAACCAGATGTGGGCCTTAGGTAACTTCACTCCTAGACAAACACATAAAGGTCAGGCAGGGTCAGTGGCCTGACCTCCCATACAAACAATTCCTTGTATTTTTAAGAGGCAAACGGCAATTAAAATGAACCCCTGGTGTGCCAGGTTTATTAAAATACTGAATATCTTCATGGTATTATCATGACAAGTACAGTTATGGGCTCGTGCCAGTAATGCTGCAGCACGTTGTGAGTTTGAGTTGCAGTGATCAGGACTGGGAGACTTGCTCCTGCTGTTCAGCATCTCCACTGCTCAGCTACATTAGCACATCTCCTTGTCCCTCTCTGCTGTTATCTGTGCACCACAGCACCTGTCTGATAATATTTAGTCTGACTGGAGCTGCGGTTATTTCGGTGATTGCCGGAATGACACATTGAAGCGCAGCGGTGAGAATGTTTGAGAAATAAGGACAAATTGACTTTAGGGAAATCAATAATCCACAGCCAGAGACTGATCAATTCCCTCTTAGATAAGCTGTCCTGCAAAATGGATTTCTTTTTATTGTGCAATAACATTCCCCGCCCGTGTCTGGAATGCATTGCAAAGCACTGGCACTCAGGAGGTTAAATGTGCTGTCTCATATACAGTGCACAAACACACACCCATACACATATATATATACACATATATATACACACACACACACACACACACACACACACACACAGTTAAGATGCAATGTCAGTAAACCCACCCACAGACAGCTTTTTTTTTATTTTATTTTTTCCCGAGAGGGTTGCCCCTCTCGCTCATCGGGTACCAAACCACTTCAGTGGTTCGGGAGCATGCCTTTGGACTGTCCAACCGAAGTCAGACCCGCCCTCAGAACACAGTTTCCCTGAAGGTTTCAGCCCGAAAGCCTAGGTCTCCAGGGACATTGATGCCTTCCTCCGTTAGGATTCAGGACATCCGTCTCTTCCTCCCTCTGGCCCGAGGCCTGCAAGGGAGTTCGCATCATCTCCCCTCTTTCGAGGGTTGTACGGGTGCACCCCAGCCCCGAAGGGCTGGTTGTTCGAATGCCATCCCCCCTTAGCCCGAAGGCTCAGGGGTTCTGTGGTCCGGGGCCTGGACACCACCTCTCAACGAGCTAGAGGGCCAAATGCTTGCCACAGACCTTTCCTACTGAAGCCCCAGATAGGATGGTACTGCATTTGGTCATAGCTGTGCAGGTCGAGAGGAGCATTACCCACACCGCTGTTTCGACCTTGATGGGTCTCATCAGTGTGGGGTTGATTTTACTGGCTATGCAAATGAAGCAAGGATAGGTTTTACCACACTTAGTTTAGTTATGGTGAGTAAAAAAAGTGACAAAAACCCTCCACAGTAAATCATATAGCAAATGTAAATGCAAATGTTATATGGTTTTGAAGCAAAAGGTGACACTGTACGCTCATTTGCATGTCACTTCCCAGAATCCCTTGCTGCAGTGGAAGCACTGTATGCTGGGTGATAATGGTGAAAGGCGGGGCTGCAAACCTGTCTAAGACATGCAAATGAGCACACAGTAATATTTCCATTAGCTATATATATATATATATATATATATATATAAAATAAAAAGATCACTTGTGTCACCTTTTGCCTGAAATCCATTTTTACATGTAAAAATGGATTTCAGGCAAAAGGTGACACGTGTGCTCATTTGCATGTCATTTCACAGAATCCCTTGCTCCAGTGCAGGGTTTCCCAAACTTTTTTTTCCGTGACCCGGTTATTTTTTAACTTCTTTTTCGTGACCCACTAAAAATGTTATCGCCTATAGGGCCTGCACAGACACACACACAGCCGCTGATACACACACACACACAGCCACTGATACACACACACACACAGCCACTGACACACGCAGCCACTGACACACACACTGATACACACAGAGCCACTGATACACACACACACAGCCACTGACACACACCCAGCCACTGACACACACGCAGCCACTGCTACACACACACTGATACACACACACTGATACACAGAGACACTGCTACACACACAGAGACACTGCTACACACACAGAGACACTGCTACACACACAAACACTGATACACACACAGACACTGATACACACACACTAACACTGATACTGATACACACAGACACTGATTCACACACAGATACACACACACAGACACTGATACACACACACACACACTCTCCCCTATACGCACACAGACACAAACAGTGAACGACGGATGTGAGTGACTGGAGGGGGGGCCAGGGACACTTGGGTGGGTGGGGGCCAGGGACACTTGGGTGGGTGGGGGCCAGGGACACTTGGGTGGGTGGGAGGGGGCCAGGGACACTTGGGTGGGTGGGAGGGGGCCAGGGACACTTGGGTGGGTGGGAGGGGGCCAGGGACACTTGGCTTGGCCAGGGACACTTGGGTGGGTGGGGGCCAGGGACACTTGGGTTGGCCAGGGACACTTGGGTGGGTGGGAGGGGGCCAGGGACACGGGTGGGTGGGGGCCAGGGACACTTGGGTGGGTGGGAGGGGGCCAGGGACACTTGGGTGGGAGGCAGTGACTGGGTGGGGTGACATACCTTGCCGCCGGACGCTTTCCCCTGCTGCCCCCGATATCCCCTGCTGCCCGGGATGGGAGGTGGGCTTGGGGGCACGGGAGGTGGGCTCGGGAGGGGGTGCCACGGGAGGTGAGCTCGGGAAGCTGGCTGCGGGGGGAAGCGGGCCGCAGTAGGAGCTTTTACTTCCACCCTCCCCCATGTAACGTGCGGGCCGCAGAGGAGCTGGTACTTCCTCCTCCGTCCCACGTTGGGAGCGGGCCCTGCGCAAGCGCGCGGGACCGCGGGGGGAATCGCCGCCATTGTTTTTTTAACTTGAGCGGGGGGGACGGGAGACACCGCCGGCCAGCCTCGCTGCGACCCGGCAATTTTGGTGCCGTGGCCCGGTGCCGGGTCGCGACCCACCATTTGGGAAACGCTGCTCCAGTGGAAGCACTGTATGCTAGGTGAAAGTGATCTTTTTATTTGCTATATGCTTGTCACTTTTTTGACCCACCATAAATTAAAATGTGTATGGTGTGTGTATATATATATAGTACATTTTTAGGTACAAAAATAATGTCGTGCTGCAAGTTATATAGGATGCACATTTGAGAAAGCAAGTGATAGCGTGTTACATTCATGACTTGTGCGTGTAGGCAAAGCGGGTTTTTATAGCAGCACGGGAGTGTTACCTCCAGCTATTAATACTGCACCAGCTCAGAGGGAACTCCGGCTTCTGTGCTGACTGCAGAACACGTGAGGAGGACCAGGGAAGGTTTCTTTCTATCGCTGGCGTCTAATGGTGATTTTTCCTCTCCCCTCCCCCCCCCCGCCGGAGACTGCTCCGAATCCCCATTGTTCGCCATTCGTTAGAGCGCTAGGTATGGGGTTCATTAGAAATGAGGCGGCTATTTCAGGTTGGCTCAGAGCAAATACTTTATCGGAGGCCATGAGCCGATGAGGCCTTTCTTTCTCTGCTTATAACTATCACACTGGGTTCTATCTAGGCACAGGATAAACTAGATTGTAAGCTCTTCGGAGCAGGGACTCCTCTTCCAAAATGTTACTTTTATGTCTGAAGCGCTTCCTCCCATGATCTGTTATTTGTATTATGTGTTATTTATGTGATTGTCACGTGTGTTACTGCTGTGAAGCGCTATGTACACTAATGGCGCTATATAAAGACAGTCATACATAACCCAAAGTGTCCCGCGACACACAGACCCTGCGTGTTCTGGTTCGTTCTGCTTGGGATTTCTTAGTATTTGTATTGTACAGGCTAAACATGGAATTTAATTAAATATAAAGAAGAGCCTCAAATAGTCTCTGCCAGAGAAGCCTGGAAAGCTGAAGAAGTAACGCCCTGCCTTTGAAATGGGTGCCAGCCTCCGCTCCCCACGCGACTTTGGTCCTCAGACATTTAATTTGAGATTATAATCTCTTCAGGGTAAGAACTCGTGCCTGCAAACTCCCGTATACAGAGCTGTGTACACTGTCAACGCAATAATTTTTTTATTAAATCTATTATTAAAGCCTTTTCATTCATCCAGATCAGCTGCTGCAACACTAGAGAGGGCCACGCTGATCAGGGATTCTTGTACTAGTCAGAACAGCTTTGGGTCACAGAGGACAGGAAACCCTGTGTTTAACCTCTCCACTGGCAGAGACAGCGTTATAGTCCATATTACACTCAGCACTATAACAATTCCCCAAGCCTGAAAAATCCCAAAAGCTGCCGGCACATTCCGGGGCAGAGTGTTATTCCGAGATGCATTCCCTTAGCTCCTGGAGCCGGGCAGCTTGATGCAAACGCTGGGAGTAATTATTCCACCTTAAGCACCTCTGTGATTACCTGCTTTCAGAAATGATTCTGTACGGAACAGCTTGAAGCCAACAAGGTCAAAGACCCCAGATATACACTAATCGTGATTAACCATTCTGCGCGGCAAAGTGGCCTCATTATTACCATGGAAACCATATATCCGCCAAGTACCGGAGGACGAATTTATGGAAGCGACTTAACTCTTTGGCGCCAGAAAGACGCAAATGGGGTGAAAATAAAATCTCCATAGAAAATTCTCCAAACAGTTTTTCCAGGAACAAAAAAATGTGTCGTTTTTCTTGTGGTGCTTTTATTGAAAAACCTCTTTGTCGCTTTGCAACGTCTTGCAGGACCTTCTGGCATTAAATGGGTTAAAAGTGGTTACTATTATTAGTAGTTGGTAGAAATACAGTTATTTTCTCTTGGTTCCTAAAAAGGGCCATGTTATGTTAACAGTGCTCTTTCTACGTCTGTGCACATCTCAAGTCAGGTGTATGATAATGACCCGGTCCTGCTTTTCTATTTGCATTTGCTGGCTTGTGAGTGAGGCTGCGTCCCCGCCAGCGCTGAGCGGGCGGCGCTTGCCGCATTAACTTACATATGTATAAATATGTAAGTTCCCGCTCACGCGTTGCGCGCGGCGATCGTTTGCGAGCACACACGCTTACCAAAACAAAAAACTATACTTCCCCCGCGCTCGGCTAACTCGCAATGCCACCCCCCCTCCCCCACGCGCTTTCGTAATCGGAGGACACCCGGCGCTCATGCTTGGAGCGCACTCAGCGCCAGCGGGGACTCAGCCTTATCCTACTTTTGAGTGTTCATTATATAATGGATATGAAATTGTAATTAGTGGAACGGTAGCCACTTGTATATCTCGTGGCAGGTCTGAGGTGGCAGGTACCCCTAACCTCAGTGTGCATGCTTTGTATGTGCCGGGATATTGGTTACATGTGTGGGTCCAAACGGACACTTCAACACAAATATCATCCATTCCAAAGCAACCACTAACATGTTAGACATGGTGGTAAATGGGTGAGTGCTTTCACTTCATTGCAAGTGTATTGTATTGTATTGTATGTCTTTATTTATATCGCGCCATTAATGTACATAGCGCTTCAAGTGCAGAATATGTTTCCGAGTGGGCGGCTCTTCTTTGGAAAACATACATTTTCTCCCTTTTGTGCTCCTTTTAATTTAAAAGAGTTCTCCTGTAAAGAAACACAGGTTGTATTAATACTATGTTATAGCATGAAGTGCACACAGATGTGTGTGATCTACTATGAGAGTATTACAGACCTGGTAACTGAGATTGAAGTAACTAAACGCTAGCAAGCATTACACTAGCGAGGCAACTGATACAACCTGTGTGTGTGTTTTTATATATACTGTGTGTATATATACAGTATATATGTATGTATATGTGTATAGTATATGTATATATATATGTAGAGATATCTGTACCGTTTTTTCCGAGCGTAATAATCAAAAGCGAATAGACGATACCGTTCTGTGGCTAACGAAATGCTTTTATTTGTGCGAGCTTTCGAGATACACTGATCTCTTCTTCCGGCGATGTTACAATGAATAAAGTAAGAGAGGATTTTACTTACAGTAAAAACAGTGTCTCTTGGAATGTATCTGACTGAAGCCTATTCCTCCATGTTAAATGGTACCTGAATGTTAGTGATGTGTATGGGTGTGTATGGGTGTAAATATACATTTATAAAGCGCCCCCGGTGTATACAGCTCTTTACAAAAAGTGTGTGGGAGTGTATACCAATGGTGTGGGTAGGTGTAGAAATGTAAGAGGGTGTTGCATTACTATTAATGTGTGTAGATACTATGTGGTCCCTATTGGTATATAGGGATAGAATTACATTGTACATTTGTATGTGTAAGAGACAGCTGTGTGTGCATTCATAAAGCGCAGCATGTATAGACATGGCCTTTAGCACTCATGGAAAGAGAGTTCTCTTGTGTCACGGTAGTGACTCATGAAGCTGCGGTCTTGGTTTAGGCCACCGTTAAGTGTCCCGAACAGTTACATAAATTTGTATTCATGCAACCGTTTCTTTCGCTGTTCTAAGATTACCTTTGAATATGGCCACCTTCAGATCGTTCCTCGGCGTGGGTCGGTGATCATTTCTCACTCTCTCACTGTCTCATCACCACACTCTCTCAGACTCTGACTGTCTCATCACCTCACTCTCTCACACTCTCACTGTCTCGTCACCTCACTCTCTCACTGTCTCATCACCTCACTCTCTCACACTCTCACTGTCTCATCACCTCACTCTCTCACACTCTCACTGTCCTATCACCTCACTCTCTCACACTCTCTCTCATCACCTCACTCTCTCACTGTCTCATCACCTCACTCTCTCACACTCTCACTGTCTCATCACCTCACTCTCTCACACTCTCACTGTCCTATCACCTCACTCTCTTACTGTCTCAGCAATGAATATTTGCCCATAAAGTGAATCAGATTTCAACGTTTTTGTGACCGTTGCAGGAAATGTAACGGGTTTCTTTCTTCTTCTTCTTCTTCTTCCAGTGAATTCTGTTTTCTCAAATCCCGTGACAAAAGTTTGACATTTCTGTGAAAGATGTCTGAATAGAGTCAGGCAAAGTCTCACAGCTAGGATCATTTTACACAATTCACACCAATCCACGCAGCTTTCTGAACGAAGTGGAAAACAGCATTCGCTAGGTAAACCAGGACATCTGTGATTGTAGCATTGCTATGCGGTGTGCATAGGGGTTAGGGGGGTATATACATGATTGGCAGCTCAGAGGCTGTTGTGTGTGCTGTATGCAATCTGTTGTGTTTTCCTTCTAAGTGTTCCACGTTTTCTACAACTAATAGGCAGAATTGCAGCTAATTGGAGCATGAGCCGGGAGAAAGGTCAGCGGGAGACCCCCTTCTCTCACCAGCGCTGCGAGAGACTGACCCCTGCTGACTCCTTCTGCTGTTCTCCGGGCCTTCTGGGACTGATTTTTGTGTTTTTTCTCTCTTTTTTTTTTTTTAGAGACGTCTAACTAGGAAAATCAAAGTTTTGTATCACCACACGATATTGTCCGGCTCGTGTAATCAGGACAAAAACAGAAGGATTTTTATTAAACCTCTGGATGCCAGTAACGACATTGTTACCCAAAACAGCTGTGTGTTGATATTTTGGGATTGGGGTACAAGCAGGGACCCCTCGTCCTTACCCGGTATCTCGGCTTCTCAGTAGAAATAAAGAGTGTGAGAATTGCTGAGAAGAGCGACTGGGTGTCTAGCAATAAATGCACAGTATGCGTAACGGAGTCTGCATGAAATATAACAGGCGAAATAATCTCGTTTTACATGTGACGCGGATCATTCGTTAGAGAAGTTTGCGCCAGTCAGGTTCAGCGGATTATTCTGTATCATCCGACCCGACCGCGCCATTTTTGGGCAAAGTTCCCCATTGACTTTAATCAGGATTTTTTTTCGGCCACTTCGGCTGATATCAAATAAACCAGTAAGGGCAGAATAGTGACGCTTATATAATGGAGAACATTGAGTCTCCCAGGTGCAGAAAGTGTATACACCTCACAATAACACCTACACCCGGTGCAACCAGTCCCCCAAGACACAGGCGGACGCATGGGGAGCAGAAGTGGCAAAAAAGATTTTGAAGCATTGATGCTTAGGCCCAAATCTACTAAGGTGCGATGCGGGTAGCACCCTTCCTCACCCGATCCAGCCTTAACTGCCAAGTCATCGACATTTAATGCCGGATTAGGATGCGATGCTCTGCATGAGAGCCTGATAAATCTGCCCCTTAGCGGCGTTAGCATATGTTTGAAATGTGTGAATTTTAGTTGTTATATGCATAGTCTCTGTACATTGTGTTCAGGTTCCCGTAGTGCTGATTACATTTCTTATTCCAGGGGCGGCCAACCCCAGTCCTCAAGGGACACCAACAGGTCAGGTTTTCAGGATATCTCTGCTTCAGCACAGGTGGCTCAATTAGGGGCTCAGTCAACCCCTGCCTCATACCATGTCTCTGCATCATACTGTGCAATCCTTTCATAGCATATTCATTTTGGGGGCTGGTGAATGGCATGCTGGTTTTCGCAGCTTGCTCTCACTATATAATGTGTTTAGAGCTGTGAGTTCCAATGTGGGTTATTTGCTTAAAAACCTTCAGCGAGTGTGGTTTGTAATATAAATATTCTGCACATAGATTGTGATGGCTTTCTATGGAAAAAATCAAACTTCTATCACAGTAACTCAGATAAGCCAATATGTTTATATTGTAGGGTATCTAGCATCACCCCTGTATACACACACATATACCTGGTACTTAGCAGCATCACCCCTGTATACACACACACATACCAGGTATTTAAAGCAGAAATACTACATTCCTTCCATTTTTTACCTTCTTATTTTTATATGTAAAGCATGTGACAAATGAATAATTCTACATTCTTACCTAAGCTGGCAACCCTTTGGTTATAAATCTGTCAAAATCTTAATTGAGTGCCTAACGAAATGGCCGTCTTCAAACTTTGTGCTGCAGCCTGTGAAATGCCTCAGCTGATATGTAACATTATATTACTAACTGTAACCCATTATTGTTACAGCTTTCAGAGTAATAAACAGTCTGCTGTTTGGAACACAGCAACCGATCTGTTTGTGATACTTTGCTGCCAAAGGGCAGACCTCAAAAGGGGTGTGTCAGAGCTTGTTTCAAAAGAGGAAGTGCATATGACTTTCTAAATGGTTGCTGCAGCCACCAAAGGATTCTCAGCACATTAAGAAAATCATTAAAAATGGCATTAGGAGTTAAAAAAAATAATGCAGCCCGTATTATGTAATCCTACAGAACGGATTTATTAGAACACAGCATTGCTCACGTTTTGCTGCTTCAAACTGCCAGACCCATGACCATCACTTATTCACATTTCGTGAGCTTTCTGCTTTAAAACATCAAATGAGACGTTTATGGAAATGTCCTGGCTGTGTCCAGATTAGCGCCATGCACTTTTAACCCCGTCAGTGCCAAAGTGGGCCGTAGGATCAAACATCTCCGTGGGACTGTAAAGATATCCAATATAAGGCTGGTGCCCCAGCAGGGAATACTGCCTTTACATAAGAAAAGTGCAGCAGAGTACAACTGATTCCCTGTATTACAGGTATTGTGCTGGGATAGCACAATATACAGGACACAGGGGTGTTTTGCATCTGTTGCAATCATTCTATGCATGTGTTACAATGGGATACATTGTTATGTTACAGCGGCAGTAAGCAAGTTGTAAAAGGCATTGCCATGTGCTGTAATGGAACTGCTGGATGTGCAAATGGCCGTACAGGCCGTCCTCGGTTATCCGACACAATGCGTTACTCAAAATGGCGTTGGATAGCGAAACGTTGTAAAGCGAAACACGTTTTCCCACAGGAACACTGTTTAAATGAAAGGTTCCGTTCCTGAAGGCATTTTTAACACTAAAATACACCAAATATTTTACGCAGGCAATAAGATATGCAGCACACACATAAATTATATAGTGTATATACTGTATTATATATATATATAATATAATAAATAATATATTATGTAGTATAATATAATATTATATATATCCTCTTACGACGCTTTGCAACGTTGTTTATGTGTATATATATATATATATATATACACATACACAAACAACAAAGCGTTGGATAAGCCGTTTTGGCGTTGTAAAAATGAACGTAGGTATGCATTGCACAGCGCTGGATAAGCCATTCGTTGTAAAACGAGGACTGCCTGCAAGAATAAAAATCCTCTCACTTCCAATAAATCTCAGAAAAGTCATTTATTTAACATGTACAGTATATGCTTATAACATATAGGGCCGGGCGGCCAACTCCAGTTCTCAATGGCCACCAACAGGTCAGGTTCTTAGGATATCCCTGCTTCAGCAAAGAGGTCCCAATCAGTGGCCCAGTTGAAGACTGAGGGCCTCATGCAGAGAGCAGCGCTATTAGCAATCTCGCCATTTTCCGGCGAAAATCGCGCTAAAAACAACCGAAAATGGCGAGGTAGGAAAAAAGCGCCATTTTTTTTTTCTATTTGAAAATCTCGCCGCGCGGCTGGCGAGAAACTACATCTCGCCAGTCTGAAAAATATCCAAATTCAGAAAGGCGCACTCGCCATCTAGCGGCTGTTTTTGGCGCGATTTTCTTCAATTTTCTCCGCCAACTAAGGTTGGCAAGAAGCAGGAGCTCGCCGGCTATAGGGGGGGAAAAAAAATGCGCGATTTTTTTTCTCCCTTTCAGCTGCGCGCATCTCCTCATTTACTATTCTCCACATGCAGTAATGCTAAAAATAGCGGATTTCGCCCATTTCTGCATATGGAGAATAAAACTCTCCATTAAAGCTACTTTTTCTTAAACTCTCCAATTTATTCTAGCGCTGCTCTCTGCATAGGCCCCTGAGTCACTGATTGAGCCCCCTGTGCTGAAGCAGGGATACCCCTAATAAGTGGCCCGTGAGGACTGAATGGCATTGCAATAAGCTTGTGGTTGTGACCCTTCCGTTCCTCGGTGTGCCCTGACCCGGCCCCTTTGGAGAACCAGTAGAAGAGGCCCAGTGGTGTGGTTCTGAAACCCAGGCTGTAGCAGGAGGAGCAGCAGATGCAGCCTGTTAGAATTGGCTGGGGGAAATCTGCTTTACAATGGCTATGATTTACACACAGTTGTGCATGTATTGAAGAGAGTACAGCTCTGCTATCCCAACATGCTGCTGTCATAATTCATTGTGACGTACTGTGGAACTCAAGTACAGTGAGTGTAGCATGTATGACAATACCCAGGTCCGCTGGTGTGCATCAGAAACACATCGGGCTGTTCTTTTATGCACAGATGAATTTGCTCTGTCTTTTTCAGACCATTATTTCCCTTCCGGGCCTCTCTAACAGTGATCGGACGAGACCGGCGCTTCCCAGCCCGAGTGGGGCGGTATCTTGATCTGTTATGACCCAGAGCCAATTGTTTCATGAAAATGTAAAGGAGGCAGAGAGAGAAACTAGAATGTTACAAAGTGGGGCTTTAAAAACAGGAAATCGCCAACCGGTGTGTTACAGTTTACACCAAGAGAAAGAGTATACTGTGTGTGTGTGTGTGTGTGTCTCCAGTGGTTGACAAATCACCAAAAAGTCTACTCGCCACCTAGTACCACACGTGTGCTGCTTGGGCCAATAGGAGCTCGCCATGATGTTAAATCCACTCGCCCGGGGCGTGCAAATGTATAGGTTTGTCGAACACTGTATATACACACACACACACACACACACACACGTCCTATTCTGTCCTTTCTATTCCTTGGGAAGCCTTCCGACTTTGCCCTGTAAATATAATGGTACGTGTTAATGTTCACAGGCAGGACGGCTCAGCGGCCCCCACAACGCGCACGCTCTCTCTACTCGTTAACATACGAGTGGCCGAGGGCCACGTAACTGCCCCCGACTGCCTTCTAAAAAAGGGGCAGGTGGGAAATTCGCTATGGGAGCAGAATGAATGCTCCTGGCTGCGCTTTGAAGCCCCCTCCCCCAGGCTGCGCTTTGAAGCCCCCTCCCCTGGCCCCTCTCCCAGGCTGCGCTTTGAAGCCCCCTCCCCTGGCCCCTCCCCCAGGCTGCGACGGCGGCTCAGAGACCCAGGTGAGGTGAGGGGCGGGCTTGCCCCCCTGGGCATGGCCGTCCCTCGCCTTATTGGCTGGAGAGGGATTGCTAACCTAGAATAGGTGACAACATATAACGTTGGTAACTTATTCATATATTAACCCCTTAGGTGCCTGAAAGGGGAAGCTAGTTATGGCCAACCCCAGACTAGCAGGACGTGTGAGCTGCTAAAGGCGTGCTATTTGCGCAGTGTGCGGAGGTTCACACGGCGGGGAAGCTGCAGCCCGCCGGCCTCAATAAACATATCATTTATCTGGAAAAGTCCATGTTTCGGCGTTTCTTCCCATCTTCACCCGGCCGCCCTGGTACAGGCGCGATATCTCTGGCATCGCCGCGTTTGCTCTGAGCTTGTTGAAGTGAAACTTCCTTAGTGGCACCTCATTCGTGATGGGGCAAAAAAGAATTGTGGAGACAGAAATGAAACGGATGTGACGTCAGTGCTGGCAGTTGAGGCCGGGCTGTGTTCTGGCTCAGCCCGACCCCAACACTGACATCACACCCGCTCCACAAATCAGATGCGGCGGCGGCGGCGATAGCCGCCGGCGCCGCTCCTAATCGCTCCCCCCCCCCCCCCGAGCACCACCCCCCCCACACATCGTGACATATGCGGCGGCGATAGCCGCCGCTCCTATCGGCCGCTGCCATGCCGCACATGCGCAGTTGTGACGGCGCCCCTGATTCCCCGCCCGTTCCCCGCCCATTGATATGCTGCGCATGCCCGGTAGTCATGGCGACGCTCGAGACGCCATGACTCTCCTCACAGGGACACTGAAGCCCACACTGCTCCCCGGGGCTCTATGCAGGCACCGATCTCCTGCGGCCTCTCCTCCCGGTGCATGCCCCGGCCGAGGCATAGAACTGCTCCTGCTCCGATAACGGGGGGGGGGGAGGGGGTGATGAGTGCGCTGCGTCCCCCACAGCACCATCAGAAGCCTCCGAGTCGGCTCCAGCTGACGATGACGCGCTTCTCCCTCTCCCCCCGCCGACACTGCCTCCATCTCCTCTGTGCCGCGATCTGGTAGGAATGGGGGGGGGGGGGAATGCTGAAAGGGTCTGGGTGCAGGGAAAGGATAAGGGTGCTGGGGGGAGGACAAGTGTGCTGGGGGGAGGACAAGTGTGCTGGGGGGAGGACAAGTGTGCTGGGGAGAGTCAGGAGAGAGGGGGGCAGGACACACACACACATACATACACACTGACACATACACACATACTGACTCACATACACACACACTGACTCACATACACACACACACACACATACACACTGACTGACACACACACACACTGACACACACCCCCACACACTGACTGACCCCCCCCCCACACACTGACTGACCCCCCCCCACCCCCCCACACACTGACTGACCCCCCCCACCCCCCCCCCCCACACACTGACTGACCCACCCACCCCCCCCCCCCCACACTGACTGACCCACCCACCCCCCCCACACACACTGACTGACCCAACACACTGACTGATCCACCCACCCCCCCCCCCACACACTGACTGACCCCCCCACCCCCCCCCCACACACTGACTGACCCACCCACCCCCCCCCCACACACACTGACTGACCCACCCACCCCCCCCACACACTGACTGACCCTCCCACCCCCCCCACACACACTGACTGACCCACCCCCCCCCACACACTGACTGACCCACCCCCCCCACACACTGACTGACCCCCCCCCCACACACACACTGACCCCCCCACACACACTGACTGACCCACCCACACCCCCCCCACACACTGACTGACCCACCCCCCCCCCCACACACACACTGACTGACCCCCCCCCCCCACACACTGACTGACCCACCCACCCCCCCCCCCCCACACACTGACTGACCCACCCACCCCCCCACACACACTGACTGACCCCCCCACCCCCCCACACACACTGACTGACCCACCCACCCCCCCACACACACTGACTGACCCACCCACCCCCCCACACACACTGACTGACCCACCCACCCCCCCACACACACTGACTGACCCACCCACCCCCCCACACACACTGACTGACCCACCCACCCCCCCCACACACACTGACTGACCCACCCACCCACACACACACACACACTGACTGACCCACCCACCCACACACACACACACACTGACTGACCCACCCACCCACACACACACACACACTGACTGACCCACCCACCCACACACACACACTGACTGACCCACCCACACACACACACTGACTGACCCACACCCCCCCACTGACTGACTGACCCACCCACACCTCCCCGCACACTGTCTGACTGACCCACCCACACCTCCCCGCACACTGACTGACTGACCCACCCACCCACACTTCCCCGCACACTGACTGACTGACCCACCCACACCTCCCCGCACACTGACTGACTGACCCACCCACCCACACCTCCCCGCACACTGACTGACTGACCCACCCACACCTCCCCGCACACTGACTGACCCACCCACACCTCCCCGCACACTGACTGACTGACCCACCCACACCTCCCCGCACACTGACTGACCCACCCACACCTCCCCGCACACTGACTGACCCACCCACACCTCCCCGCACACTGACTGACTAACCCACCCACACCTCCCCGCACACTGACTGACTGGCCCACCCACACCTCCCCGCACACTGACTGACTGACCCACCCACACCTCCCCGCACACTGACTGACTGACCCACCCCTCCCCGCACACTGACTGACTCACCCACACACCCCCGCACACTGACTGACACACACACTGACTTACACATACACACTGACACAAATACACATACACACTGACTGACACACACACACACACACACACACACACACACACACACACACACACACACACTGACATACACACACAGTGACACACATACACACAAGGAATTCACACTTAGTGCAAATAGCTAATACATGGGATGTGTGCCGAACACGCGCATTCTAAGTCAAATTTATTTGCGTTTTGTAACTGAAATTGTATTTTGATTTTTAATTAAAACATCACCAACACAAATACAATTTCTGTGACAAAAGTCAAAGAAGTTTCACTTACTATGCGCGTGCTCAGCACACACAGCTTTTTTTTTAGCCACTTTAGTATGAAAGGGGGACTGGGCTGTCCGGAATATATGAAGCCGTGGGCTGGCCACTCGTGTTACTAAGGGGTTATTATTAATATCAGTTTGTGCAGCTATCCCCCCCCCATTTTGTGCAGCTATCCCCCCCCCCCTCAGTTTGTGCAGCTATCCCCCCCCCAGTTTGTGCAGCTATCCCCCCCCAGTTTGTGCAGCTATCCCCCCCCCAGTTTGTGCAGCTATCCCCCCCCCTCAGTTTGTGCAGCTATCCCCCCCCCCAGTTTGTGCAGCTATCCCCCCCCAGTTTGTGCAGCTATCCCCCCCCAGTTTGTGCAGCTATCCCCCGCCCCAGTTTGTGCAGCTATCCCCCGCCCCAGTTTGTGCAGCTATCCCCCCCCCAGTTTGTGCAGCTATCCCCCCCCCCAGTTTGTGCAGCTATCCCCCCCCCAGTTTGTGCAGCTATCCCCCCCCCAGTTTGTGCAGCTATCCCCCGCCCCAGTTTGTGCAGCTATCCCCCCCCAGTTTGTGCAGCTATTCCCCCCCGTTTGTGCAGCTATCCCCACCTCAGTTTGTGCAGCTATCCCCCCCCCCAGTTTGTGCAGCTATCCCCCCCCTCAGTTTGTGCAGCTATCCCCCCCCCGTTTGTGCAGTTATCCCCCCCCCTGTTTGTGCAGCTATCCCCCCCCCAGTTTGTGCAGCCGTCCCCCCCGTTTGTGCAGCTATCCCCCCCCGTTTGTGCAGCTATCCCCCCCGTTTGTGCAACTATTCCCCCCCCCAGTTTGTGCAGCTATCCCCCCAGTTTGTGCTGCCGTCCCCCCCAGTTTGTGCAGCTATCCCCCCCAGTTTGTGCAGCTATCCCCCCAGTTTGTGCAGCCGCCCCCCCCAGTTTGTGCAGCTGTCCCCCCCAGTTTGTGCAGCCGTCCCCCCCAGTTTGTGCAGCTATCCCCCCAGTTTGTGCAGCCGTCCCCCCCAGTTTTTGCAGCCGTCCCCCCCAGTTTGTGCAGCTATCCCCCCCAGTTTGTGCAGCTATCCCCCCTGCCTGGGATATTCCAGCTGGAACACTCAAATAATCATTTTGAGTTCACCTTTGTAATCCCTTCAGGGCTAACGCGGCATTGACATTTGAAGAGGAAAAGGCAAAATGAAACCTGAAGAGGAGTATAAAGCCCGGTGTTATTTCTCTGAAAAGCCGAGGCGAGGCAGGTGCAAAAATCTACATTTAGCAAAAAAAGATGGGAATTTTCTTCCAGCGTTCATACCGGGCCAGGATTTTAGTGCTGGATCTCCTCCCCCTCACCCCACGTTTGCAGCCACGGGTTTGAATAAATAGAGCCCTTAGGCTGGGGCCACGGTGCCGCAGACCGCGAGGACGCGTCCGCAGACAGTCCGCGGTCAAACAGGCAGTGATCGCGTCCATGCGGCAGGCGGAAGCGGGAGGGGGCGCGCGTTGCACAAGAAATCGGTTTCAACTGATTTCTTGGCGCGACAGGCCGGTCACGTGAGCGGTTCGCCCAATGAGGGTGAACCAGCTCCGTGACGCCCCTAGGCACGCCCCCCACGGCCCGTCCACCATGGCCAGGGAAAGCACCCGCTTCGGGTCACTTCCCAGCCTCCGCGGGCGAAGAAGCCATGGCCCCAGCCTTAGTGTCAAAATAGATGTTCTAAGTCAGAGGAGGGTAACTCCAGTCCTCAAGGGCCGACAACAGGTCAGGTTCTCAGGATATCCCTGCTTCAGCACAGGTGGCTCAATCAGTGAGTATCCACCATGATGCATTATAACCCCGGACATTAGCTGTGCTGAAGCACTTTTGTTTATTTATTATCCCAACTCTACCGCTGATAATTAGTTCAAATGTTATTTTCTCAAAAATAGGTCCCATTGCAGTGAAACTTTGATTATTATTTTTTAAGGACTTTTGTCTATGTGAAAATCTACCAATATATATATATATATATATATATATATATATATATTTTACTATGGTAAATAAAATGTAAAATGCAGCAGTGAACATTTGTAATAAATACAGGTTGCAGAAGCCAATTAAAGCTTTGTTTTCACTGCCCCTTCATACTCACCAAGGACTCCTCGGAGCAGGGACTCCTTTCTTATATGTCACTTTTATGTCTGAAAGCATTTCTTCCCACTACGTGTTATTTATATGATTATCACGTGTGTTACTGCTGTGACGTGCTATGTACAGGATTGGTGCTATATAAATAAAGATATACAGGTAGTCCTCGTTTTCTGGCGTTCCCCTTCCCGTCGGATGCGTTTTCCGATGGCGCATAATGCCGCAAAAAAACTCATTATCCGCAGCAGTTTTTGCGCATTTGACAGAAACCGCCATTGGTTAACATGGGTCCCGCTTTCCGACTGTCCCACATCCGACGCGGGTTTGCGGGACGCATTGTGTCGGAAAAGCGAGGACTCACTGTACATACATACTGCTGAATCTCTCTCCCAATGGGACTCAGCACGTCACAATGGCAGTATAGCGCACGGTACGCAGCACATAGGAATGTTACAGACAGCACCTCTCCCGCAGAGCTTACAATCTATGTTTTTGGTGCCTGAGGCACAAGGAGATAAAGTGACTTGCCCAAGGTCATTGTTCTCAGTCAGTCGTTCCTCGCTGAGCCGCTCCTCCCAGCTCTCGTGCGTCTGGTCAATAGTACAAAAAAAATGGATAAACTGACTTTGAGCCGGTAACTCTAATTTATTTTCATTAAATCTCATTTCTTTTCTGCTTCCTTATGTGATTGATTTAGAACTTAGAAAACAGGAGCATCGTTATGAAAGTATAATTACGTCCGCGCCTTGTACAGACAAAGGTAGCTCACCAGTCTGTTAAATGTCCCGTTCTATAGATCAGGGGGGCGCAAACTTTTTTCCCTGCGCCCCCCTGACGGCTGTCCCCTCGCTCCCGCGCCCCCCCTAACCCCAATTTACCCGCGCTCCGGCGTAATGACGTCACGTTGCCATAGCAACGTGACGTCACATGACCTCGCAGTGTCATTTTGACGCCGCGTTGCCATGGCGCCGCAGGGAGGAAGCCGCCGGAGCCTAGGTAAGTAAGGTTTACAGAGGCCCTGCAGCTCCCCCGGCACTTAATTTAAGTGCCTTCGGGAAGCGCGCGGGGCCTCTGTAAACCCCGCGCCCCCCGTCGGCAGTGTCGCGCCCCCCCTGGGGGTCGCGCCCCACAGTTTGCGCACCGCTGCTATAGATTACTACAGCATAACAGAACTCAGCATTCTAGTCTTTGCACGACAGCAACAAAACGTTTATTTTGTTGATAATTACTTACATAACAATAGTACAAAATGGCGGTTCACGTTCCAAATAAGTGATGGTTTTCTGGAGAATGGTTGCATATAGCAGCTTTTCTGTTTCTGAGTGGATCTTAATGTCATGATAAAACTTCTGTTTCCTCCATCTTGGTTCTAACCCGCCTCTTTCTCTTCATGGTGGAATAACTATGTTGATGGTGTTGTCAAGATGTGCTGCTCCTTCTCTCCCTCCCAGTCTATGGGCCTCATGCAGAGAGCAGCGCTATTCAGAATTGGAGAGGGGGAAAAATTTTAGCTTTATTGGAGAGTTTTTATGTCCATATGCAGAAAGGGCATAAAACTGCATTTACAATCCTTTCTGCATATGGAGAGTTTCAACCAGCGCTATGAGCGCTGTTGAAACTAGTGGGGGAAAAAAATCGCGTTTTTTTTTTTTTCTCCCTCACTGGCCGCCGAGCTCCAGCTGCTTGGTGGAGGGGAAAAATGTTGAAAACCGCGCCATTTTTTTGGCGCGAACAGCCACTAGATGGCGATCGCGGCTCTCTGCATACGGCAGAAAAAAATTTCAAGGGAAAAAAAAAATGGCGCTTTTTTAAAAACTTGCCTGTTTCGGCAGTTTAAAGCTCCATTTTCGCCGGCTAATGGCGAGATTCCTTTTAGCGCTGCTCTCTGCATGAGGCCCTATCTCAGCTAACCCTGCTGGATATTTATCCAGATAATATCCTTGAATCAGCTGTTACTATATACTGTATTTTGATTCCAGATTAGGTCCTGCAGCTTCAAACTGATGTCATATGAATTTCCCACAGCTCCATACATGGAATACTGCAATATTCTCAGATCTCCTTATTAATCCAACCCAACTGTCATAGCCTCTTCTCTCAGCTAGAACCTACAGTTGTCAATAATCACTCAGTGCCCAACCTAAACAGGGCAGTTCTAGCAACTTAAAACCATTGTATGACCTTTCTATCTATCCTAGTGGTTAGGAACAGGTCACCCACACCTCTTTTACTTAAATACTTCACATGTAACTGAATCTAGGAAGATTTAACATTATAACTTCAAGAAGGACCTTCAGAGCTTATTCCAGTGTTAAGACACATCTCCTTATCTCTGTAAGACATGCTTTCAACAATTGTCCCACAATCATTCATTCATATGCTTGTTTTTGTTAGTGGAAAAGACAATTTCTTACACAGTCCCAGTACGCCGAAAAGAGTTTCCATGGAGGAAATGTACAGAATATTCATTCTGTGGCCGCAGTCTGTGTCCGTCATGTTTATTTTCTCATAGAGAACATTGTCGTTTCTTAGCCATGTGCCAAGACAGGTTCATTTCATTTCTGTTTGTTTGCTCATTTGTTTAAACCAATTTACAGAGAAAAGGAAAATCGATTTATGGAGGATTGTGTCTCCCTTCCCGGCAAATTTAACCCTTTGAGAGGTTGTGAGATGCCACAGCCCCTAGAGCGCTCGCGATCACGTGACCGCGCTGTCACCAATGACTGGACGGAAATACGCGATTTCCAGCACAGAACCAAGAAATTAGTTTACGATGAGCGAGCACATCATGGGACCCCTGGGGGGGCAGACCCCATAACGTAGGACAGGCATGTGCAACTCCAGCCCTCAAGACCCCACAACAGGTAAAGTTTTCAGGATATCCCTGCTTCAGCACAGGTTGCTCAGTCTCTGCTTCAGCACAGGTTGCTCAGTCTCTGCGTCAGCACAGGTGTCTCAATCAGTCCCTGCTTCAGCACAGGTAACTCAACCAGAGGCTCAGTCTTCGATTGAGCCACCTGTGCTGAAGCTGGGATATCCTTTAAACCTGACCTTTTTTTGGAGGGGGAGCTTAAGGACTGGGGTTGAGCACCACTAACGTAGTATTAGCTATGTTCTTGGGCACCCAAAGGGTTAAGGTGAGATAATTGTCCGGCTTCAATCAACCTGCACCAGGTGGCAGAAAGTGCTTCATACATATCAAGAAACTGCACACACGCAACTGTAGCAGCGTGTCACAAACCCTTCTCCCTGGGCTGATACGCAGATCTCCTCCAGTAAGGCGATAACAACAAATCAGAGGTAAACCACAACCCTGACAATACGTTCTGACACAATTCTGCTACTTTATCACAAGAGCCGGAGTTATGAGTGAAACAGTGATACGCGCAGTGTGACCTTTTAGTAACGGTATCACTAACTGTCCCTGATGAAGGATGCGGGCGGATAGGGGAGCTGTCCATTTGTCCGGAATCTGCTTCCCGTTGATTTATGAACGGTCAGAGACTGATAGGGCGGTGATGGACGAGGCCGGCTTCACGCACGCACCTTCCTAATATCCCTTTGGTTTCGCTATGGGAAATTGATTCATAATTAACCACAGTTAATTCAGGAAAAGCCCCTGATTTGTTTGCACTTATCTTGGTTTTCCAAACATATTGGAAGATGCAATATGCCAATACTCTTCGCTCATCACACAGCCTGCCGATCCCTCCAACGGCCAAGAGATAACATTGGAATGCACTTATAAAGGAGAATATTGCTGTTTTTTAAGGAGCGATCCAAGCAATATCCTACGTGTGTCTTTTTTATTTACATAAATCCATTCTGTAGTATAGATAATACTTACTACTTTTTTTATTTTAAAAACTCAACACTTAATGCCATTTTTAATGAGCTTTAATATATTGAGCAGCCTCAGATTTCTATAGCAGGTTTACCCCACCTCCCCAGCAGTGCAAGATCTCTGTAACACTTTCCTGTTTGTGATAATGTGTTGCCAATGTTCCCAGCCGTTTGAGCTGCAAACCGTAATAATAGATAACGTTACCTTAGTAATATAAGAATACATTGTAGCTGCTGAGTTACACTGACGGAAGGATTGATGTGAAACTGAAAAGGCGGCCATTTAGTGAACCCTGGGAAGCAGGATCTTGCTGATCGATCACTGGAGAACCAATCAACCGGCAGCTTAGGTAATTAGTTTTCAATAAAAGTCATCAAAGGCGGCATATATTAGAACAAAAAAAAAGATTTATTTAACGTTTTGTTTTTTTTAAGCTACGTGGATTGCCTCTTTAAAAAGTGTTTACCGGATCTCCTTCGTTAGGCATCTAAGCACTTTAACAACACACACCTGCTACCATGTTTCAAACAGATGATGGCAGGGCCTTCGTCTTTCTTTCAGCATAGGTGTTGTAGCCAATATATTACAGGGATACTGGGAATAAAAGGCGGAACTCAGCCAGTGTCCAGGGCTAACTGTGAGTGGGCGAAATGGGCAGACTAGGTGAATGGAATAATCCTTCTCTGCAGTGATGTTATAGGAGGGGGTGGGGTCCCTAAAACTGCTCCCCACGACTCCATAATCTGCTTGTCTTTGGCCTCCCACATTATATTATTATTATTCTTTATTATTTCCCAAAAGAGAGACTTTCATTTTTTTTTTTGCAAGCGGATATTTCTGGAATACTTCAAGAAAACATTTTAAGAGTCTCCTCTCCCTCCTATCACTGCTGCCTGCAAATATAGAAGTATTATTAGTAGTAGGAAAAGTAACAATATTACCAGTCAAGTTTTACATCGTCGGAAAGTCTAGTCACATGTACTTTCGCTGTAGCGGGCGATGCCTTGCGATGGGCCAGCACGCGCATTAGGCTTTCCAAACATCGCAGCTCTCTTCTTCAGCCGCACAGAGGAAGGTAGGAAGCGTAGAAGTGGGGATGGAGAGAAGCTGCGGTTACATATCCCTCCGGCGGCATGCTGGGGAAGTGCTGAAGTTTCCCCGGAATATTCGCTTGGTTTTGTGACCTTGTGTCGCTCGCAGGCTTTGCTGGTTGGGCAGTGATTTCCCATTGAGGACAAAGTGCAGTGAGCAGTAGAGGAGTGACAGGCTGACAGGTGGGACGGGGCCGCGGGGAGAAGTGTGCACTTTTCTCCCCTGGAATTATTTTGAAGCCACTCTCGGTAAACGTGGTAATAGTGCTCTTTAGGTGCGGGGCGTCTTGTTTGCACTGACAGCGCCTTTATTATGTGTGCGCCTGGACCTGCTAGCTTCACAGGCTCTTCCCATCCAGACAGGGGCTTAAAACCTCTTCAAATATAGGGTTTGCGAGGAGAATGAACGGCAGCACCTGAGAATTTTCTGTTCACACACAATAGGAGAAGTGCTGCTAAACACAGCCCTTTGTTCCCATTCCATCTGCAAGCTCTCGGGGTTGCGTGACCTTTTGCTAATGCAGCTGGACTGTAAGCCCTGCTGGACCCTGGTTTGAGTTCTGTTACCAGCTTTGTGAGTCCTTCAACCAGTTGCTTTATTTCCCTGTGCCTCGGGCACTGAATTTAGATTGTAAGCTCTATGGGGCAGTGACTCATTGTGCCTGTGTTATACTGCTATGTACAATGTTGCATTCACTAGTAGCAGGCTTAAAACATTATTTGTAAATTACTTACTGTACGTGTGTGTGTGTGTGTCTGTGTGTCTGTGTGTGTGTGTGTGTGTGTGTGTGTTTGTCTGGGTCTGTGTCTGTGTGTGTGTGTGTGTGTGTATATATATATTTTCAAAAGAGAGCAGCGCACACTCCTGCGTTGACTGGGTTTGTCGCGTGGGAAGCTGCCCTATACCCCGGAGTTGATGGGTTTGTCGCGTGGGAAGCTGCCCTATACTCGGGAGTTGATGGGTTTGTCACGTGGGAAGCTGCCCTATACTCCGGAGTTGATGGGTTTGGTCGCGTGGGAAGCTGCCCTATACCCCGGAGTTGATGGGTTTGTCGCGTGGGAAGCTGCCCTATACCCCGGAGTTGATGGGTTTGTCGCGTGGGAAGCTGCCCTATACCCCGGAGTTGATGGGTTTGTCGCGTGGGAAGCTGCCCTATACTCGGGAGTTGATGGGTTTGTCGCGTGGGAAGCTGCCCTATACCCCGGAGTTGATGGGCTTGGTCGCGTGGGAAGCTGCCCTATACTCGGGAGTTGATGGGTTTGTCGCGTGGGAAGCTGCCCTATACCCCGGAGTTGATGGGTTTGTCGCGTGGGAAGCTGCCCTATACCCCGGAGTTGATGGGTTTGTCGCGTGGGAAGCTGCCCTATACTCGGGAGTTGATGTGTTTGTCACGTGGGAAGCTGCCCTATACTCCGGAGTTGATGGGTTTGGTCGCGTGGGAAGCTGCCCTATACTCGGGAGTTGATGGGTTTGTCGCGTGGGAAGCTGCCCTATACTCGGGAGTTGATGGGTTTGTCGCGTGGGAAGCTGCCCTATATCCCGGAGTTGATGGGTGTGTCGCGTGGGAAGCTGCCCTATACCCCGGAGTTGATGGGTTTGGTCGCGTGGGAAGCTGCCCTATACCCCGGAGTTGATGGGTTTGTCGCGTGGGAAGCTGCCCTATACTCGGGAGTTGATGGGTCTGGTCGCGTGGGAAGCTGCCCTATACTCGGGAGTTGATGGGTTTGTCGCGTGGGAAGCTGCCCTATACTCGGGAGTTGATGGGTTTGTCGCGTGGGAAGCTGCCCTATACTCGGGAGTTGATGGGTTTGTCGCGTGGGAAGCTGCCCTATACCCCGGAGTTGATGGGTTTGGTCGCGTGGGAAGCTGCCCTATACCCCGGAGTTGATGGGTTTGTCGCGTGGGAAGCTGCCCTATACCCCGGAGTTGATGGGTTTGTCGCGTGGGAAGCTGCCCTATACTCGGGAGTTGATGGGTCTGGTCGCGTGGGAAGCTGCCCTATACCCCGGAGTTGATGGGTCTGGTCGCGTGGGAAGCTGCCCTATACCCCGGAGTTGATGGGTCTGGTCGCGTGGGAAGCTGCCCTATACCCCGGAGTTGATGGGTTTGTCGCGTGGGAAGCTGCCCTATACCCCGGAGTTGATGGGTTTGTCGCGTGGGAAGCTGCCCTATACCCCGGAGTTGATGGGTTTGTCGTGTGGGAAGCTGCCCTATACTCGGGAGTTGATGAGTTTGGTCGCGTGGGAAGCTGCCCTATACCCTGGAGTTGATGGGTTTGTCGCGTGGGAAGCTGCCTTATACCCTGGAGTTGATGGGTTTGGTCGCGTGGGAAGCTGCCCTATACTCCGGAGTTGATGGGTTTGGTCGCGTGGGAAGCTGCCCTATACTCGGGAGTTGATGGGTTTGGTCGCGTGGGAAGCTGCCTTATACCCTGGAGTTGATGGGTTTGGTCGCGTGGGAAGCTGCCCTATACCCCGGAGTTGATGGGTTTGGTCGCGTGGGAAGCTGCCCTATACCCCGGAGTTGATGGGTTTGTCGCGTGGGAAGCTGCCCTATACTCCGGAGTTGATGGGTTTGGTCGCGTGGGAAGCTGCCCTATACTCCGGAGTTGATGGGTTTGGTCGCGTGGGAAGCTGCCCTATACTCCGGAGTTGATGGGTTTGGTCGCGTGGGAAGCTGCCCTATACCCCGGAGTTGATGGGTTTGTCGCGTGGGAAGCTGCCCTATACTCCGGAGTTGATGGGTTTGTCGCGTGGGAAGCTGCCCTATACTCCGGAGTTGATGGGTTTGGTCGCGTGGGAAGCTGCCCTATACTCCGGAGTTGATGGGTTTGGTCGCGTGGGAAGCTGCCCTATACCCCGGAGTTGATGGGTTTGTCGCGTGGGAAGCTGCCCTATACCCCGGAGTTGATGGGTTTGGTCGCGTGGGAAGCTACCCTATACTCGGGAGTTGATGGGTTTGTCGCGTGGGAAGCTGCCCTATACTCCGGAGTTGATGGGTTTGTCGCGTGGGAAGCTGCCCTATACTCCGGAGTTGATGGGTTTGTCGCGTGGGAAGCTGCCCTATACCTCGGAGTTGATGGGTTTGGTCGCGTGGGAAGCTGCCCTATACCCCGGAGTTGATGGGTTTGTCGCGTGGGAAGCTGCCCTATACCCCGGAGTTGATGGGTTTGGTCGCGTGGGAAGCTGCCCTATACTCCGGAGTTGATGGGTTTGGTCGCGTGGGAAGCTGCCCTATACTCCGGAGTTGATGGGTTTGGTCGCGTGGGAAGCTGCCCTATACCCTGGAGTTGATGGGTTTGGTCGCGTGGGAAGCTGCCCTATACCCCGGAGTTGATGGGTGTGGTCGCGTGGGAAGCTGCCCTATACCCCGGAGTTGATGGGTTTGGTCGCGTGGGAAGCTGCCCTATACCCCGGAGTTGATGGGTTTGTCGCGTGGGAAGCTGCCCTATACCCCGGAGTTGATGGGTTTGGTCGCGTGGGAAGCTGCCCTATACCCCGGAGTTGATGGGTTTGTCGCGTGGGAAGCTGCCCTATACCCCGGAGTTGATGGGTTTGGTCGCGTGGGAAGCTGCCCTATACTCCGGGGTTCTATTGAGAAACCTTTATCACTTATTTTTGCTGTACTTTTTATTCTTCTATCCTTTTTTTCTCTCCTTTCATTCTCACTGTATTTCTTTTCACTATAGTGTTGGAAGCACTAATTATCTACATAGCACATTATATTTACATATTTCAGAATCGTTTTTATGTGTATTCTGCCTGATTTAAACAATGCTAAACCTCTGAAATATTTGTACATAATTATTTTGGTTTCATCTCATTCAATATTTTTGCTCTAAAATTGAAAGGGAGAGGGTCTTGTGAAGATGTACCCTCTATTAAAAGGGGAAGTGGAACTGCGGGAATGTAAATAATGAACCCTGGTACCCCCTAGTAACAGAGATAGATGAATGGGACATGAAGCTTCGCTGACAAGGGGGTGCTGTACATCTTATTCACGATTGAAACCTGCATATGTACAGGATAAAAGCACAGCTCATTGAACAGCAGAATGCTAGAATACCTCTACAGCAATAAGGCCAAATGTACACTAAACAAGGGTCTTTCCTGCACCCTCTCTATCCACCTTTAAGACCCACCTTAAGACACACCTGCTTAAAGAAGCATATGAATAGCACTGTGGATATTCTGAACACATGACACATAAAGCTTGGCCCCTGCAGACGCACTTACCAGAACTCCCTCCTACTGTCTCCGTACGTTCTCCCTACCTACCAATTAGATTGTAAGCTCCTCGGGGCAGGGACTCCTCTTCCTTAATGTTACGTTTATGTCTAAAGCACTTATTCCCATGATCTGTTATTTATATTATCTGTTATTTATTCGATTACCACGTGTATTACTGCTGTGAAGCGCTATGTACATTAATGGCGCTATATAAATAAAGACATACAATACAATGCACGTGTGACCTGTATCTTCAGCTCAGGAGGGCCCCCAATCGGCTGCCACCGACTCTGGCTGCTAAACTTCACACCGGAATAACACGCTACTGCTGCTTCCATCGTGTCGGCTGATGGATTTCAGTGTATCACTTAAAGAAGCAGCACAGTTATTATATACAGGCACGTGCATCCATATATCTCACACCTGGGTGGGTCTGAGCAGTGTTAACGTAACCCCGTCACCGCCGCAGTGCATATTGCGCTCACAGGGCGTAGGCCACGCGTACATTCATTGCATCGTCTGCCGCGGGGAAATCAAAGAGGAATACTCAAAGTGTTGGGTTTTCGTTAAAGTGGTTGTGTGATGATGAGTTTTGCATGTTACGCGCCCTCTGCAATACCGTGTCCTTTGTCTGCGCAGTCCTCCAGCACGGCGCTGTTAATTGAGCTGTGGCGTTGGAGAGAGCGCGGGCTTCCAGTGGGAAATTTAGACCAGCTCATCCCCAGCCTGAAAGGAAGTGTGCGCCAGAGATGGGCGCAAGAGCAGGTGTCTGCAGACTCCTTTGCTGGCCTCTGTTCTGCGCCATGTCCTGCGCCATGCCCTGTGCCATGCCCTGTGCCACGTTCTGCGCCAAGTCCTGTGCCCGCCCTGCATCACGTCCTGCGCCACGTCCTGCGCCACGTCCTGCACCAAGTCCTGCGCCATGCCCTGCGCCATGCCCTGCGCCACGTTCTGCGCTAAGTCCTGCGCCACGCCCTGCGCCACGTTCTGTGCCAAGTCCCGCGCCACGCCCTGCACCAAGTCCTGTGCCCACCCTGCGCCACGTCCTGCGCCACGTCCTGCTCCACGCCCTGCGTCCTGTGCCATGTCCTGCGCCGCGCCATGTCCTGTACAAGCCTTACTGAAGTTTTGCTGCAACCAGCTGGAGACTGGGGCATGCCCAGCTAATTAAACCTGTCGTTGTTAAAGGAACCAGCCCAGCTTGGCCACGCAATGTGTCGTCCAGCACTGCGTGGATTAAAGATGCTATAGCACAGGAGTGACCAACGCCAGTCATCAAGGGCCACCAACAGGTCAGGTTTTAAGGATATCACTGATTGAGCCACCTGTGCTGAAGCAGGGATATCCATAAACTCTGATCTGTTGGTGGCCCTTGAGGACTGGAGGTGGCCAGTCAACTGATTGAGCCACCTGTGCTGAAGCAGGGATATCCTTAAAACCTGACCTGGTGGTCTCCCTTGAGTACAGGAGCAGGCCGCCCCTGCTATATACACACATCGGAAACAATCTAGTTTTATGGTTTAAAAAAGTAACAACAAAACAATAGAAAAGGTGCAGTGCAGGATTTATAATAACACTTCTGTTACCTCCTAACAAACCCTTTCCTGTCCCCCTGCAGCGGCACTTATCTTTGTGTAGATTTTTCTTCTCCCTAACCCAATTTCTCATTGCGTTCCTTATAGAATATGCTGTGGAGCTGCATCCCGGCGCTGGGGAAGATACCAGCTCCTCAATCTTCTCTGACACAGGGAAGCTGCTCCACAACATCGTGAATAAGGTGTTACATGGGTGAGTGCTCCTGGGAACCTCTTGCAAAGAAAGGCTGATGCTGCTTTTTGCCTCTGCTGAGCCCACTTTTTAATGATGCGGACGTCATGTGCAGCGTTTCGGAGACATCCCACCTTCAGGCGCAAGCGCGTACGCCTGCAGGGATTTCCGCGCCATCTTTGGCGGACTGGGACATTTGGTCGTGGCCATTTCGCTGCGACCAAATCCCCGCCGGAGTCCGGCCGCAAACAGACCCTCCGCAGCCGATTCGCCGCTGCAATCCCCACCGCCGACCGCTTCTAAAGTAAGTTTTATTACTTTTTAGAGTAGGGGGTTAGTTTAAGGGGTTTTAGCAATTATGGTAGGGGGCTTTCAGGGTAAGGGCTTTGGGTAGGGGCTTTTAGGGTAAGGGCTTTGGGTAGGGAGTTTCAGGGTAAGGGCTTATTTTAGGGGCTTTCAGGGTAAGGGCTTTGGGTAGGGGCTTTTAGGGTAAGGGCTTTGGGTAGGGGGTTTCAGGTTAAGGGCGTAGGGTAGGGGCTTTTAGGGTAAGGGCTTTGGGTAGGGGGTTTCAGGATAAGGGCCTAGGGTAGGCGGTTTCAGGGTAAGGGCCTAGGGTAGGGGGTTTCAGGGTAAGGGCCTAGGGTAGGGGGTTTCAGGGTAAGGGCTTTCAGTGTAAGGGCTTTGGGTAGGGGCTTTCAGGGTAAGGGCTTTGGGTAGGGGGTTTCAGGGTAAGGGCTTTGGGTAGGGGCTTTCAGGGTAAGGGCTTTGGGTAGGGGCTTTCAAGGTAAGGGCTTTGGGTAGGGGGTTTCAGGGTAAGGGCTTTGGGTAGGGGCTTTCAGGGTAAGGGCTTTGGGTAGGGGCTTTCAGGGTAAGGGATTTGGGTAGGGGCTTTCAGGGTAAGGGCTTTGGGTAGGGGCTTTCAGGGTAAGGGCTTAGGGTAGGGGCTTTTTTAGGTTAAGGGCGTAGGGTAGCGGTTTAGGCACTTACCTTAGCAGCAAAGTGGCTGGTGGCGGAATTCTCCGGTGGCAGCAGAGTGAGTTGCGGCAACGTGCCGGCGGACGTTTAATCGTGGCGAAGCGGCCGCGGCGGAATGTCCTAGACCGCATGTTTTGCCCCCCCCCTGACACCTGCATTGATTGTGTGTGCGTCGTAGATTCAGCTGGAGGAAACGCTGCGTGCCCGGACACAACAGCACGACGTGAAAATAAAAACAATTAGAGGCGGGAAGCTCATCTAAATATAATTGAACGCGCGCTGCGCGGCGGCGCTGTTGGATACGGCACGAATTGCGAGACCCTCATCCTTTTTGTTTGAGTGACAGGTGCTGGCTTAGGTATCCAGGATAATTGCTAAATATTACTGCGTGTTTGACTTGGAAATCTGTGCAGATAATAAGCGCGGCGCACACATTCAGAGCCCTAATCCCACTGCCAAAACTGTTTGGATAATATAATGTGGTAGAGCTAAGAAATTGAGGGCCAGATCTCAAGGAGATGGTATTCAAAGTGGAATAGCTCCATGCCACACGGCAGTTATTCAATATTCCTCACACAACGGGCATCTCAAATATAATGCATCTTTAATGGGTTTCTGTCCTGTGATGCTTTGCATACGAGGCTGGTGCCATCTAAGTAAAAATACACATACACACAAAATGTATGCCTGTGCATACAAGTTTCTTAGAAAGATTAGAGAGGATAGGGAGGAAATTGATGCAAAGAAAGGAATAGATTGTTTCATCCCATAACTGTAGATTCTGGCTCCTGAAGCGGATCCTGTGGTTCCATGTAATCATTCCACATATTGCTTTCTAATAGCAAAGCATTCAACATTGTCACAAAGGGGAATGTTTATCAAAGTATCCCCAGTTCAATAGGGGTTCAAAAAAAGCATTATTTTTCTTTGGTTCCAAACAATTGTATTTGTTTTTAAATGATGTTGAGGGTGGGGGGGGGGAGATAGATACAGAAAGCAGGAACGGGGTGGATAAAGGGCAATGGCACTATCCACAAACATACATCAAAACTATAATAATAATAATAATGAGATATGGTCAGGAGGGGGGGGGGGGGGGGGGCGGAGACGAGAGACAATCACTTTTCAATACCTTAAATATTATTTGGTTAATTACCTTAGGGTTCTCAATGACCTGCCCCTATTCCCTAAATATCTTTAGGTTCGTGTATTTCTATACAGTATCTTGCATCGTTGATGTATCAACAGTGTTGATCCAAGAAGGATCAGATAGGTTCCCTCTATATATAGCACTCATTTCTGGATATGGATAGGCGGATAGCAGTGATCCAACAGATAATTGCTGTGTAGGTCTCTTGACCCATAGAAACCGGATAGATCAGAAAATAATAAAGTTTTATTAATTAAAATATTCATTAAAATCACTGTTATTACAAGTTTCTTTTTCCCTCCTGAGCACCTGCTCATATCTACCTTTATTACTGTATATACATATGGAATGAGCGGTCTCATCACCTGTATTTTTTGATCGTTGATGTATCTCCTGGAAAGTCTCTTATCCAGGGAAGCCAGGTCGAAAAGCTTTATTTTTATAGAAACAAACAAAAAAATGCCATGGATAATTTTTGTGATTGTTGTTTTTGTAGTTTCCGCTTTAGTAGCCAAGAGACTTTGGTAGAAAGTCCTACACTGAAACACGTCAGACCTCGAGTTAAGCACCAGATGTTGAGAAACCTCAGAGGCCCCAGCATGGGACCGGCGCCCACCTAAGGGCCGAGGAGACGGATCCGGGCTCGCCCCGGGGCAGGCGGATTCCCTGGGGGGGTGACGGAAGATGGAGGGCACCTCGGGGGTTCAGGCAGGCCCACAAACCTAGCTATGTGTGGGTGCCAGCTGAATGGTCAGGTTTTCTTTTTAACCCCAATAAGCGATCGGTAGGCTGGAGGTACCGGCTTTAGTGTCGGGCCGGCTCTGCCCAATATCAGTAAAGGTGGGCACAAGGTGCCAGCTTTGCGACTGAACCCCAGCTCACACAAGGGTTGTGTTTTTGTTAAAGCATCCAGGTTGGGGGAGCGTAATCCACCTTGGGCAGTTCTGGAAAACTTTGACCCGATCGGCCTACGGCTGACCGCCATTTGTATCAATCTATTTATTTGAAACTATTGTATAAAGATATGACTATTTTTATACCCACTACCACAGTGTCGGACACCTTTATAGAAGGATTTAAGTGGATGTTTTCCATTGGTAGAGCCTGAAATTGGTATCCCAAGCCGTTATGCATATTGGTTCTTCGCCCCAAAGTCTTGTTTCTCACAGATGCCCTGTGGCCGGGTTCTAATCAATTGGGGGGCCGGGATGGAATTCGGAGGGGTCCCTGTCTGCTCCTGCTAATTTCATTGTCGTTCTCTACACAAGTTAGTGCCATTTATTTTCGCATTGAAACTCACTTGTAAGCCAAGGTGATGTCAAGATATATTATTTATAAAAATGCGTTACCAGGAAGTAATTCATTGGGAGTTGCCGCTCGTTTTCACGTATGTCCTGGGCACAGAGTTAAGATGACAGATAATAAGATGACATATATATTTATTTATTTATAAAATATTTTACCAGGAAGTAATACATTAATATATATGGCACCGGTGTACTAAATCCTGGCAAAATGTTAGCACTATATCATTTGTACATCTTTAAATGTAGCCCGCATTACATCACAATGCTCTAGAGTGGTCCTTGGCCCTTTGGAAGACTTGCTGAAGAGCCTTGGCCCATTGGGACTGAAGAAGGAACTAGAAGGTGGTCTCCCAAGCCTGACATAATAAGAAATAGTGAGAAGGAACTTGAAGGTGGTCTCCCAAGCCTGACATAATAAGAAATAGTGAGAAGGAACTTGAAGGTGGTCTCCCAAGCCTGACATAATAAGAAATAGTGAGAAGGAACTTGAATGTGGTCTCCCAAGCCTGACATAATAAGAAATAGTGAGAAGGAACTTGAAGGTGGTCTCCCAAGGCTGACATAATAAGAAATAGTTGTACTTTTCTTCTTTTTTACAAACTACGTTGGTGTCCCTTTCTTCCTGATCACACTCTTCGTATTGAAACCTCTAAGGCTGCGTCCCCGCTGGCGCTGAGTGTGCTGTACGCGTGGCGCTTGCCGTTTTTACTTATTGCCGTCTTTATGTGGAAGTCCCCGCTCACGCAGTCCGCGCACGCTCACCTAAGCTTGGCGCTTGAGCAGACCAAAAAAAAAACTGACTTTGAAGCGCGCTCAACTTACCCGCAACGCCCCTCCGTCCATGCTTGCGAAATAGGCCGGATAATCAGTTCTGTACTATGAGAAAATACTTATAGTATTATTATTTTTTAAACAACTCTGAATGACATTTTTAATGTACTATAATGTAACAAGCATTTTTTGTTTCTATAGCAACTATTGACAAATTCACACCCCCTTCCTCTTCTGAAACAGGCTCTGGCACACCCTTTTTGAGCCCTGCCCTCTCTCTAGCAGTGCACCAATTGTATCTAGTGACTGCCTGGTCACATGATCTTCCCCACAGAACTTTGCATCTTTGGTCCTCTTCTGCTGCACTGATGGCCATTTAGTGAACCCGCGAGCCGAATCTTCGCCGATCGATCACAGGAGAACGGATCGATCGTCAACTTCGCGAATTACTTATCACTGTGCGGATTGTATTGATGCGCATATTAAAGGGGGGAGGACAGGGGGAAGGCAGCTTTGAATGCTGCATTAAATATGACCCACAACAACTTATATTGTGTTTGTGGGAGATTAAGTGAATACTGCGACCCCACGGGCATTGGTATTAACACCTTCCCTGCCAGAGGAGTATGCAGCAGTAAAGTGGTAAATATTACCGGTAACCAATACGAGGCACATCGCGCCCTTATTGCGTGTATCCCCTCTCCCAGTGACAGCTTCATAGCCCTTCTCAGGCACACCTGGGTGTTTTTCCCCCACGAACAAAGGGATTTAGGGCTGAAATATAAAGCTCCTGGAGCCGCCCTCTCCCTTTATTTGTGGAGAAGAGAAATGGCTCCTGCAGGACTGATTGCTTTGTGATGGCAGAGCAGAGCTGCTGTCTGCGTATTCTCTGTGTGCAGCCGCCACTCATCGGGATAAAGTTGCTGTTGATACACTGTATTGTCACATTGTTCTGCAGAGCGCCCAGTAAAGCTGCAGTGCCACTTCGCATTGTTTACCCTTCCATTGCCACAAGAACATGCAACGCACCGTGATGCGTGATGTGTCGCTGCCGCCTCCGGCAGTGATAGTCGGGGGTGTGAATACTTTACAGCCGGGGCGGGTGTCTCCAGTCTTCAAGGGCCACCAACAGGTCAGGTTTTGTCAGGATATCCCTGTTTCAGCACAGGTGGTTCAATCATTGGCTCAGTCGAAGACTGCACCACCTGTGCTGAAGCAGGGATATCCTGAAAACTTGACCTCTTGGTGGCCCTTGAGAACTGGAGTTGCCCGCCCTGGCTTCACAGGGGAGGTCTCCGGAGTAACCAGCAGCGCCTGTTACATTGTGTCACGTGGGTGGGAAGGAGCCGGGGCGCTGCTGCAGAATGTGGGCACAGCAGCCGTTGTTCAATAATTGGTTACAGTGAAATGCTCTCAGTGTGGTCTGTGCTGCGCGCTCTGCTGCAGTACAGTGCTGTGCCCTCCTGTATGCGGCAATGAATGGCAGGATGTATCCGCACAGAGACACGGGGGGAAGGGACCCTGACTACCTGCTAATAACTGTCTTCCTAGATTGTAAGCTCCCCAGGGATGGGATGTGTGCCCCTAAATGTACATTGGGCCCCTAAATGTTTGTATCTCTCCTGGTAAAGCAGCTAATAATGAGGCGTGCTCGGGGATCCCGGCTTTGCCACCAGCCGTGTCTGTGAAGCCGTTTCAGGCTTGTAGGGATTTCTGTATTATCGGACACATGATTGTTCCATTGTTGGGGGATATAAAGTAACTGGTTCCCAGTGCCGCGTAACTGGTTCCCAGTGCCGCGTAACCCTGGGATCGGGGGCAGCCCAGAATCATGGAAGGAATACTGTACTACTGTGACTTTCATCCTCTCCCACCTCCCGCAATACGTTCTCTCCCCTCTCCTCCCTCACTCTCTCCCACCTCCAGCAATACGTCCTCTCCCCTCTCCTCCCTCACTCTCTCCCACCTCCCGCAATACGTCCTCTCCCCTCTCCTCCCTCACTCTCTCCCACCTCCCGCAATACGTTCTCTCCCCTCTCCTCCCTAACTCTCTCCCACCTCCCGCAATACGTTCTCTCCCCTCTCCTCCCTCACTCTCTCCCACCTCCCGCAATACGTTCTCTCTCCTCCCTCACTCTCTCCCACCTCCCGCAATACGTTCTCTCCCCTCTCCTCCCTCACTCTTTCCCACCTCCCGCAATACGTTCTCTCCCCTCTCCTCCCTCACTCTCTCCCACCTCCCGCAATACGTTCTCTCCCCTCTCCTCCCTCACTCTCTCCCACCTCCCGCAATACGTTCTCTCCCCTCTCCTCCCTCACTCTCTCCCACCTCCCGCAATACGTTCCCTCCCCTCTTCTCCCTCACTCTCTCCCACCTCCCGCAATACGTTCTCTCCCCCCTCACTCTCTCCCACCTCCCGCAATACGTTCTCTCCCCTCTCCTCCCTCACTCTCTCCCACCTCCCGCAATACGTCTCTCCCCTCTCCTCCCTCACTCTCTCCCACCTCCCGCAATACGTTCTCTCCCCTCTCCTCCCTCATTCTCTCCCACCTCCCGCAATACGTTCTCTCCCCTCTCCTCCCTCATTCTCTCCCACCTCCCTCAATACATTCCCTCTCCTCCCCATTCTCTCCCACCTCCCTCATTATGCTCTTTCTCCTCCCCATTCTCTCCCACCTCCCTCAATACATTCTCTCCCCTCTTTTCCCCATTCTCTCCCACCTCCCTCATTACGCTCTCTCTCCTCCCCATTCTCTCCCACCTTCCTCATCACGTTCTCTCTCTCCCCCATTCTCTCCTACCTCCCTCATTACGCTCTCTCCTCCCCATTCTCTCCCACCTCCCTCAATGCATTCTCTCTCTCCTCCCCATTCTCTCCCACCTCCCTCAATGCGTTCTCTCTCTCCTCCCCCCCCCCATTCTCTTTCACATTTTCTTTTCTCCCCTCCCCACTCTCTCTCCACTCTTTAATAATGTCTCCTCACCTGTGCCCTTGGCTTTATTAAGCATGCACTTAACATCATGTTGCTAGCAGCACCTGCATTGAAGCACATTGGATAAACTCATATCACTGCATATATTACCTGGGTGAGTGGACACAGTGAAGGGTCTGACACTGTGACAGCCCTAGGCAGAGAAGGACATATGCATGTAGCGAACCTCCCCTGGGAATCACAGGCTGCCTTTTAATATATACCCTGACATACAGGCTTAACCTTACAGAGAACAACTAGAGTAACAGCTCATGTCCATAGGGAACAACTTCCCATCCAAGATACACATGCTGCACTGTATAATATCATAGCCTCTGGAGAGAACCGAGAAACCCTTGCCAAGCCTGCCATGTCCAGTTTAAGCTGTACCTGTGGAGCCTTCACGCACTTGAATAAGCCGCCGTGGCACTTTGAGATCTCGCTGTAGTGAGGCAGCAGGACTGCGCACTTTATCCTCTGTGCGTGTGTATTAACGGTGTGTATATAGTCAGTAATAGTCAGGTTTGGGTCGGTGAGTGAGGGCGATGATGCACTTACTGTCCCCCTTCCTCTGCTCTGGCATGAGTCACATCTAACATCCGGATCCTCCCCATCAGCAAAGCTTTGTGCAGCCGGTGCGGAAAGAGGGGGCAGGTGTGCATGTAACCTGCATGAAGAAGGGGCAGGTGTGCATGTAATCTGCATGAAGAGGGGGCAGGTGTGCATGTAATCTGCATGAAGAAGGGGCAGGTGTGCATGTAACCTGCATGAAGAAGGGGCAGGTGTGCATGTAACCTGCATGAAGAAGGGGCAGGTGTGCATGTAATCTGCATGAAGAGGGGGCAGGTGTGCATGTAACCTGCATGAAGAAGGGGCAGGTGTGCATGTAATCTGCATGAAGAGGGGGCAGGTGTGCATGTAACCTGCATGAAGAGGGGGCAGGTGTGCATGTAACCTGCATGAAGAAGGGGCAGGTGTGCATGTAACCTGCATGAAGAAGGGGCAGGTGTGCATGTAATCTGCATGAAGAGGGGGCAGGTGTGCATGTAACCTGCATGAAGAAGGGGCAGGTGTGCATGTAATCTGCATGAAGAGGGGGCAGGTGTGCATGTAACCTGCATGAAGAGGGGGCAGGTGTGCATGTAACCTGCATGAAGAAGGGGCAGGTGTGCATGTAACCTGCATGAAGAAGGGGCAGGTGTGCATGTAACCTGCATGAAGAGGGGGCAGGTGTGCATGTAACCTGCATGAAGAGGGGGCAGGTGTGCATGTAACCTGCATGTCTCCGTGACTACATAGATAACTCATTGTCTCAATACAAGGCTTATTACAGACTACTCCATCCTTCTCATCTCACACACATGGGAGTGGGCAACTCCAGTCCTCAACAGGCCAGGTATTAGGGATATCCCTGCTTCAGCACAGATAGCTCTTCAACTGAGCCTCTGATTGGGACTGGAGGTGGCCAGTCAACTGATTGAGCCACCTGTACTGAAGCAGGGATATCCCTAATACCTGGCCTGTTGGTGGCTCTTGAGGACTGGAGTTGGCCACCCCTGAAATAGCATATAGTTTAAACCTTTGAGTTAAGGTGCCCAAAGAATATGGAGACATATAACTGCTTGCCTATCCCCCCCCCCTCCTCCCCAGTGTCTGCCCATTCTCCTATCTGCTGTAAGGCCTCAGACCCTATTTGATCCCTGGGGCTGTGTTCCATATTTAGGATTTAGCCTTATGTCTGTCCTAATTGTGTCTGAATTCCCTTACTGTATAATCCCCTACCCCCTCTGCTGGGAGGCTATTCCTCGATTCTACCACCCTTTCCGTGAAGAAGTCCTTCCTCACATATCCCCTTAGCTCCCACCCTCCAGCATCAGACAGCGACCTCTTTTTCTAGCTCTTCTCTCTCTGTGAAATATGCTTCCCTCCTGTACTCTGTTGAATCCCTTTATATACGTGGCAGTGTCTGCGTCCCTTCGCACCTCCGAGCGGTACACAGTGAAATCCTGCAGTCTTTCCTGGTTACTCTTATGCTGACCCTCGTTCTCCGTCTTAGTAACAGATTGAGCTCTCCTGCATTCGTGCGCAGTACCACTCATTTTTATTGGCAGTTGAATACCAGAAAAGTTAAGAAAAGAGAACCGTCTGCCACATGTTTTCTGCCCTGTCCTGCAGCCAAGAGCTGCACCTGCTCTTACACCGAGGCCATGCTCCATCTTCAATATCCTGGGAAGAAGTCTTCCAGTCCCCGTGCACTAGAGAAGCACAGGGGAGATGTGATCACAGCGTGTTGCACTGGAGGTTATACTCCGAACTGCTAATGATGGTTGCCATGTAGCGTCAGACAATGTACATGAGGCTGCACATGCTGAGACCCCGCGGACCCCCACGTTATGACAGCAGTGAGACTGCGGGTACAGAAGCGCTGATTCACTTAGCAGTGAACATTGCATCTCATTCACTTCGGTGAGTCCTCATCATACATGATACCTGTGTGTAAAGAAATGCGTCCCGCTGCAGCATCACTCAGCGCTGGGGGTTTCGCTGTTCTGTCTCCTGGGACATTACCTTCAATCATTCTTTTGTGTATTGTGCTAAATATATGTTGTCCTCCACTAATACTCGTGGGGTGTCTATATTAACCCTCAAGGAGATTGATAAAGACAAACTAGACAAGCACAACCACAGATCAGTATATGAATATATAAAAGAATGATGGCACGCAATGCTCACTTGCATATAAGATGTACCGATCGATCACTTGAAGTGGCGCGGTGCAGAGGTAGATATGACGATGGCGCTGTTAACGTCCTTGTATATGTGGGGAAGGTCCAATGACTGGGAGTCTTTAAGATATCTGGGTCCCGTTTTGAATGCTGGCTCACGGCAACTCTTGGCATCCGCGTGTATGCTGCTCCACACTCAATTCCGCATCTGCCGTCCGCCAGGCGTCTCTTCTGGCGTCACCACGCTCTCTTAGCAAACACCACCACCAATGAACCCTACGCATTTCGCTAGTGTTGCTTCATCGGGTTTGCTTCTACTGTGTAACGAGTGTTCACACCAAACAAGGCGGGACTGCGAGACTGAGGTGGGGATGTTGGTAACCACTGACCTACAATTGGGCAGCCACCTCCAGAGTGCAGAGTGGTAGTCGTGTAGCTGGGTCAGGGTGGCAGAAGTCAGAATGGTCAAGGTACTTGCCGTGGTCTAGGATTGGAGACATCGGATAGTCGTTATGCGGTCCAGGGGTATAGAAGGTAGAAGTCCAAATGCACGCCGAGGTTAAGGGTCAGAAAGGCGGAGGTCCAAATACAAGCCGAGGTCAAAACAGGAACAGGATAAGCAAGATGACGGCAACAGGGCAGCAGGGTGTGTGAGGCCAGTTTGCAGCAGGGCTGACTGAGCATTTAAAGGACCGGCAGCCAATGTTAGGGCAGCACACAGCTGCAGGGTAATGAACAAGAATCGCCCCATGACATATTCAGTCCTCTGGTAAACAGGGGCGGGGGGAAGTGCAGGTGTGGAATAATTGCTGATGCAATTAACCCCTTGTGTGTCCAAGATAGCGCGGCGCCTGCGTGTAGCTTGCATGTGGTGCGCCTCGCCTGTGACATCACGAGGGCGAAGCCTGAGCAAGGTCCGTGCGGTGTCCCCCAGCCTGGCAGAGCGGCGCGCGTTAGGCGCTTCGTCACGGGATGCGATCCCCATGTTGGGTGTATGTTTTGTGCAATGTATGATGGTTGGAGCACTCTGTGCTGATGGAGACCCACTTTCTTGAGAGGGTGATTGTGTCTGGGTGTGTTACTATATAATAATAATAATAGAGAGTGGGGGGATGCTTGATACACATTACGACAGGCATTGATTGTAGCGCAGCTCGCTGTATGTTTCTCCCTTTTGCTATGCGTCGGTTAAGCTGCCATGTTTACGGTGACTTTACTCTAACCTAACAAGCTTGTGCCGATAATCTCCTACTTTAAACAAAAGTTTCTTCCATTGGATACATATGTTACAAGACAGAAGCGTGAATGACAGACATGCTACATGGAGTCCTGATACCCAGAATCCTTCACTTTAAAGAAGCAATCTAAGCCATTTTTTTTTCCCCTCCATTTTTTTAAGAGTAGTGAAGCAGGGGGTGTCCGGAGCTGAACCCCATTAATTTAAGCTCAGGAGACCCCCTGCTTCCGGTGGTACTTACCTCCGTAGTGGGTGCCGGTAGCTACTCCGGGGTTCACTATAAACTATACGGCTGCTTTTCAAAGATCCCAGGCCCTGCGGGCCAATAGGAAGCCATGATGTCATCCAGTGCGGCTTCCTATTGGCCCATGTAACCGGGGACTTTAAACTGCAGCAGATACCGGCACTCCCAGTATCTCTGGAAGCAGGGGGTCCCCAGAGCTGAAATTAACGGGGTTTAGCGAACATAACTACAAAGGCATAACTACAAAGGCATAATGATCAAGAAATGTTTCACATATCTGCAGAAAATAGAATACATTCAATGCTCCCATCCCCCGGACACAGCCTGGGTTTGCTGTATAATTACGGCTGGCGTATTCAGTTTGTGGCTGAGCGTCCCTGCGCAGCGCAAAGATCCTCGGAACGCCGGGAAATATAACGTATCGTTAAGTGCCAACGGGGATCCGCAAAGCTCCGTAACGATGCGCTAACCGCCGTATTTTAAAGCTTAACTTTAATGAACGTTTGTGCTAATTATATGTAAAAGAGGTGGGGACAACCTCCGCAGACCGTAAAACTTAACGAGGGAAATAACGCATTTTTAAAAAGCATTTTTTAAGGCGTGGATATACCTGGCGTTAGGTGCTGGAAGGCATCCCGGCTGTGCTCGGATAGGCAACGGGTAGATGGCTATTTAGGGTGGGTTTTTTTTAGGGTAAGTAATAATTATCAGTGCAAAAAGGTGTTCAAATAAGAGAATAAATGGGTAAATATTAAGCAGTACCAAGAAATAGAAATGTCTTTAATAAATGCACATTATGTAACATACAGTGGATAGTATCACAAACAGGATTCTAAACAAAAAAGGCAATAATATATGCAGTTAGAGAAAAAGAAACAGATACTTATCCTGTCCAGACACAAAAACGGTAGATGCGCAAAACTAGAAATAAAGCCGCGAAAAAGGGGGAAATACACAAAAGAAAAAAGCCGCTATCAAAACGGTGATAAATAACAACGGAGCAAAGACCCTCAATGCAAAGGGGGTTGCAACTTTTTGGGGGGAAATCCCTCCTACTGGCCTGGTCCCACGAGCGCCTGTGGGACCGTGGTAGTTCCGATTCTGCGCCACGTAGACGAAAATCGTTACAAAGCAAAGCGAGGCCCCCTTGCTGGATAACGCCCCGTTAGCCTTATGCAAATGAGCGGACTAACGGACGTTTATGTAGCATCTCGTTAGCTTTCGAGGATACCTGTTAAACTTTTGGAAAAATAACATCCGTTCCCAATTTCGGGATGATGGTTGTTACCGAAAAAGTGTCGGACTTCTGAGGATCAACCATAGAAGACGGTGAGAATATCCTGAGCCCCCGATAGCTGCTTCAATATGGTCCAGCCTCTTACAAAGAGGGGTGCACATTACATGTCTTTAATTGTGCCTGCTACTGTCTAGGGCAGGGGCGGCCAACTCCCGTCCTCAAGGGCCACCAACAGATCAGGGTTTACGGATATCCCTGCTTCAGCACAGGTAGCTCAGTCTTTGACTGAGCCACTGATTGAGCTACCTGTGCTGAAGCAAGGATATCCTGAAAGCCTGACCTGTTGGTGGCCCTTCAAGAATGGAGTTTCCCACCCCTGATCTAGAGCCTAGCGCTCGTTGCAAGGCCATAGGTCGTTATAGTCCTCAAAGGGTTGAAGCTGTGTGTATAATAATGCGTTATCCATCCTGTAGTACTGCCATTAACAGCTTATTACTGGGTTTCTACATTCTTACACAGTATTTGTGTAGGGCTTTGTCCCAAGGAACTTGCGATCTACAGAGAAATGTATAATGAGAAGTATATGAAATGATGGCGTTTTTGAACCGATGTAATGGCGATGATGTTTCAGAAAAGAGTCACGACATTTATATTTTCATGGAATAAATTGGGAATATAATACTTTCATTGCTATCCCTGCAGTAATCCTACAGGTTTGGGTGTTAGCCTTTATTCTCCGTTCCATTTCTCTCCGACACATTTTACCAGAAATAGTTGAATCTTCATCATTTCATAAGAATTCGGATGGAAAATCGCAGGTCTCTGCCCCAGACATGACAAGTGCGGCCCCCACACATAGCGCCGTGATTACGATTATTATCTCTGATCGCAGCGTCTTCAGGTCTCAAGGAGGCTATTTCCGCTCTGATATATCATCCTGCTCATTAAATTAATTACCCCCCTTTCACTAATGGCCCTAAATTGTGTTCACCCCTAGAACCTGGAGAGGTTACAGTTGATGGATCTCCGTCTTATTTTGCTTATTAGAGTCCTGGGGTGCTACTGGATGTATGATGCAGAGGACTCGCGAAAGGCAATAACCTCTTGTGCACCATTTGTGCTGTTTTAATGGTTATTCATATTATTTACCTGTAATGCCCCATTTTTCGCTGCATAGTTCAAGGGGGACAAAAAACTATGCAAGCATAACATAACTCCAGTCCTCAAGAGCCACCAACAGGTCAGGTTTTCTGGATATCCCTGCTTCAGCACAGGTGGCTCAATCAGTTGGTCAGTCATTGACTGGCCAACTCCAGTCCTCAAGGGCCACCAACAGGTCAGGTTTTCTGGATATCCCTGCTTCAGCACAGGTGGCTCAATCAGTTGGTCAGTCATTGACTGGCCAACTCCAGTCCTCAAGGGCCACCAACAGGTCAGGGTTTACGGATATCCCTGCGTTAGCACAGGTGGCTCAATCAGTGGCTCAGTCTTCGATTGAGCCACCTGTGCTGACGCAGGTATATCCTGAAAACCTGACCTGTTGGTGGCCCTTGAGGACTGGAGTTGGCTACCTCTGCAGCTCATTATTCCATTGTACTGTACTGAAACAACCCCCCCTCCCCAAACCCTCATGTTTAGGTACTGCAGCATTCTGCAAACTGGGGCCAACAAAGCCTGGATCTTCTCTAAGCAGACGTATAATCGGTATAATGATATAGCCAGGGAGAGGTGAAGAGGTTAACCTTCGAGCAAGCAGTACACAGGTTAGGGTCTTGGCTGCGTGTTCTATATACAGCACACAGGAATCATCTTATCAGCCTCTCCGGCGCTATATACAGTATATATGTCTATTTATTGTTTTGTTCTGCTTTTGGCCGTTCTCCACAAACCCTAATTTAGCCAGCCCTGTGTTCCCGTGTGACAGAGCCTCCTCCTCCCACGCGTGCGCTGGAATCTTTATGCCTTGAGTAGCTGAAGCTTTAATCCAGCGTGTTTGTGATGGCCTGATCGTGTCATTTGCCACGACTGCTCAATCTCCCAGGCTCATTACTTCCGTAATGGCCATGCGCGGGCAGCCTGGCACATTCCCAGCTCCGGCCGCGAGTGGGCGGCATCTAATGATCCCTGTAAACCAACCACCTGAACGCTGTGTGACTTCCCTCGCGTGGTAACCGTGCCGCCCCCTCTCTGGGTACCTGGGTACCTGGGTACCAGAGCATTATTTATTCTAACAAACAAAGTGCAACTTCTCAACCAATACAGTGTTTAGTGTGAGGCGGCATTCTGCCACGTATGGGGCGGCATTCTGCCACGTATGGGGCGGCACTCTGCCACGTATGGGGGGGCACTCTGCCACGTATGGGGGGGCACTCTGCCATGTATGGGGGGCACTCTGCCATGTATGGGGGGGCACTCTGCCACGTATGGGGCGGCACTCTGCCACGTATGGGGCGGCACTCTGCCACGTATGGGCCGGCACTCTGCCACGTATGGGCCGGCACTCTGCCACGTATGGGGGGGCACTCTGCCACGTATGGGGGGCACTCTGCCATGTATGGGGGGGCACTCTGCCATGTATGGGGCGGCACTCTGCCACGTATGGAGCGGCACTCTGCCACGTATGGGGCGGCACTCTGCCACGTATGGCGCGGCACGCTGCCACGTATGGGGGGCACTCTGCCACGTATGGGCCGGCACTCTGCCACGTATGGGCCGGCACTCTGCCACGTATGGGGCGGCACTCTGCCACGTATGGGGCGGCACTCTGCCACGTATGGGGCGGCACTCTGCCACGTATGGCGCGGCACGCTGCCACGTATGGGGGGCACTCTGCCACGTATGGGCCGGCACTCTGCCACGTATGGGCCGGCACTCTGCCACGTATGGGGGGCACTCTGCCACGTATGGGGCGGCACTCTGCCACGTATGGGGTGGCACTCTGCCAAGTATGGGGCGGCACTCTGCCACGTATGGGGCGGCACTCTGCCACGTATGGGGCGGCACTCTGCCACGTATGGGGAGGCACTCTGCCATGTATGGGGAGGTCAGGAAAAAGCGGGCTAGGATATTTGGAAGCAGCCAAAGGTAAACCCATAAGCTTACCCCTTACCCCACTACTACCGCTACCCCCTACCCTAAAAACCTTACCCCAAAACCCCTAATTGTAATCGCTAATACTACCCCCTAATTGATGAAACGTTCGTCGGCGGTGTGTCCAGCGGCTGTGGTGAAGGGTCCCTCGGCGGCCAAACAACGGCGCAGACGTGATCGCGGCAAAACGGGCGCTATGAAATCTCCGCTTCGGAGGGAAACGCGCAAAACATTCATCTCTCGAGCTTCATCTCGTTGGCGTGTACGGGGGGAAATGGCAGCCATCTTCATTCCAGTGAAACGTCGCTGCTTTCTGGAGACCGGAATTTAGCCTCATAAAAACCAAAGGAAAATAGGACATTAAAAAGCAGAATAATCTCTGTGATATGACCGCGGGACCCGGGACTGGCACTTTAACTCTTCGGGTGCCACATGATGTTGTAGCTACATCGTAAGCTAATCTCTGGTTTGGGGGCGATCGCGTTTCGCGTTCCACGTGCTCTCTAACAGGAAGAGGCGGGCTCCTTCTGCTCTGTCATCCGTGCCGGAGCAATCTCGAGTGCCACTGCCCTTCCGGTATTCAAAGGGTTAAGTCAAACTTAAACACATACCTTCTCAAGGAAGTATTTTAAGGTGTGGCAAACTCCAGTCCTCAAGGGCCACCAACAGGTCAGGTTTTTAAGGATATCCCTGCTTCAGCACAGGTGGCTCAGTCGCTCCTAACAACCATTGTGGCAAAGCACTGCCATCTACTGCACTTACCCACCATCAAGGCCAGGCACTGAATATACTGCAGTTATTGCCTCACCTGCTGTCTCTGTGAGTCTGCCAATTTACCACTTAGATTGTAAGCTCTGCGGGGCAGGGATTTCCGTTCCTATTGTCTGATTTGATGTTTATTACACATATGGTATTATAATTCCCTGTGTTGTATTGGTTTTTTTTGTAAGGCGCTGAGTACATTGTTGGCACTATAACTATATACTTACATACAAGTGCAGCGGTATGACGCAGTTAAAGATGCAGATCCCGCAATATCCTACATGTGTGTTTTTTTTAAATAAATCACTTCTGTTCTATGAGAAAATACTTACATAGTTACATAGTAGATGAGATTGAAAAAAGACATACGTCCATCAAGTTCAACCTATGCTAAATTTAGACAACAGATACTTTATCCTATATCTATACTTACTTATTGATCCAGAGGAAGGCAAACAAAAAACCCCATTAAGGGGAAAAATAAATTCCTTCCTGACTCCAAGAATTGGCAATCGGATTAATCCCTGGATCAACATCCTTCCCATGTTTCTTATTTGGGATATCCCTGTATACCTTTCCCATCTAAAAAGATGTCCAACCTTTTTTTGAACAAATCTATTGTATCTGCCATCACAGTCTCCATGGGTTATGAATCCCACACTGTAACTGCCCTTACTGTAAAGAACCCTTTCCTTAGTTGCTGGTGAAATTTCCTTTCCTCCAACCTTAAGGGATGGCCCCGAGTCCTTTGTACTGCCCGTGGGATGAATAGTTCTTTTGAAAGCTCCTTGTATTGTCCCTGAATATATTTGTATATAGTTATCATATCGCCTCTTAGACGCCTCTTTTCTAATGTAAATAAATCTAATTTAGCTAGCCTCTCCTCATAAGTTAGAATGTCCATCCCCTGTATTAATTTGGTGGCTCTTCTCTGCACTCTCTCTAGTTCCATAATGTCTTTTCTTAGGATTGGTGCCCAAAATTGTACTCCATATTCAAGGTGTGGTCTTACTAATGCTTTGTAAAGGGGCATAATTATGTTTACTTCCCTTCCATCCATTGCCCGTTTGATGCAAGATAAAATCTTGTTTGCCTTTGCAGCTACTGCATGACATTGGGCACTATTGCTAAGCCTGCTGTCTACAAGCACTCCTAAATCCTTCTCCATCAAGTATTCCCCCAATATATCTCCATTTAATTTGTAAGTCGCCTTTTTATTCTTGTATCCCAAATGCATAACCTTACATTTATCTGTATTAAATCTCATCTGCCATTTACCTGCCCACGTTTCCAGTCTCTCCAAGTCCTTCTGAAGAGAAATTACATCCTGCTCTGATTCTATTACCTTACACAATTTAGTATCATCAGCAAAGATAGAGACTTTGCTCTCGATCCCAACCTCAAGGTCATTAATAAACAAGTTAAAAAGCCGGTGTCCCAGTACCGATCCCTGAGGTACTCCACTTGTAGTACTTGTAGTATTATTATTTTTTTTAAACAACTCTGTATTACATTTTTAATGTATTATAATGTAACAAGCATTTTTTGTTTCTATAGCAACTATTTACAAAGTCACACCCCTTCCTCTTCTGAAACAGGCTCTGGCACACCCCTTTTTGAGCCCTGCCCTCTCTCTAGCAGTGCACCAATTGTATCTAGTGACTGCCTGGTCACATGATCTTCCCCACAGAACTTTGCATCTTTTGTCCTCTTCTACTGCACTGGCAGCCATTTAGTGAACCCCCAAGCCAAACCTTCGCTGATCGATCACAGGAGAACGGATCGATTGGCAACTTAGCTAATTACTTATCACTGTGTGGATTGTATTGATGTGCAAATTAAAGGGAATTTTTTTTAAAATAAAAAGTGGCAGCTTGGACGGCTTCTTTAAGAAAATGACCGCATTCTTTCTTTAGAAGGTGTCTCTCCCTGTGGGCAGCGCCTGCTTCTCTGCACTCTGATTTAGGATTCTAGCCTATATTTGGGGTAGTTATCACTTCTACATGTACCCCAAATTGTTGGGTCCCTTTCCCCCCTCCCCCCCCCCTAGCTAGAAATCTTACTATTCTGAATATTAGACGGACGAGAAACCAGCCCCAGAACTGAGATATGATATATCTGATCTCTTCGACACCTTCACTTAAGCCGTTTGTATTTGCGGCGCACAAGAGCACTTTGTAATGCACAGAAATGACAGGCAGGGAGACGCCTAATTACATAACGGAGTAACCATTTCTCCAAAGGGGACCCTGTCATCAACAATTAGCCTGACAAATGGCTTTTCATAATGCTATGCATCTTTTTATCCAGAGCAGTTTTAATAAATAGCTTTCAAGTAGGAGGAACTAAGTTATTCTAGAAGAAAACGCATTCAAATTAGCTGCCATTTGGGCATTTAATATTCTCTGGGGTATTTGGGGGTTATAACCATGGTAAGAAATACACTTTACCCGTGTCAGTGTGCCACCAGGTTATTTTAATTCTGAAATACTGAGCCGGGCTGAAATATCCCTGCTTCAGCACAGGTGGCTCAGTCATTGACTGTCAATGGAGTGGCCAACGCCAGTCCTCAAGGGCCGCCAACAGGCCAGGTATTGGGGATCTCCCTGCTTCAGCACAGGTGGCTCCATCAGTGGCTCAGTCAAAGACTGAGCCACTGATGGAGCCACCTGTGCTGAAGCAGGGAGATCCTGAAAACCTGACCTGTTGTTGGTGGCCCTTGAGGACTGGAGTTGGCCTATAGCATAAACCTGAAAAATAGGTCCAAAGAAACATATGGCCTGATTTAGCGTTTAGATATAATTGCAAAAAAATAGCATTGTCGTAAAGAAGATCGCTATTTCAGAATAAAAACCCCATTTTGCGTTCGGTGCAACAGACAAATACATTTACTCCAACGCTATAAATGATTCCCCTTCTTCTGTGGGATCTAAGTCTCTTTCCCCGAAGAGCAGGTAGCGCCAGTGTGTGGAAAAAGCAGCGGTGGCGGCCATGGCTTCCGGAAATACAGTGTGGGGTTCTTATCGTGTGAGTAAATTTGCGTCTCGTCCCCGTTAGCGTTTTGAAATGAAGAACAGCCATTAACCCAACTGTAAATAATAAGACAGGCGCCGAGTAACGTGCAAATCTGTCTCCAATCCGCTCCTTGTACAAGTCACCTGGTCCGTGCGCACGAGGAGGGCTATGCTACCCGACACCTCGTGTCACTGGAAACGCCTTGGGGCCCATTCCAGCCAATGAGCCATCAATGTGCACGTTTACTCCGTAACACGTCTTCCAGTCCTGGAAGACGCCTTAAAGACCATTTACTGGAATGGGTCAAACTAGCTGAAAGTACCACACGTGGCTCGGGAATTGTAAGAAACCAACCTCATCCCTCCTCTCACCCTCCCTACCCCCTTATCCCTCTCCCCCTCGTCTCCCTACCCCCTTATCCCTCTGCCCCTCATCTCTCTCCCCCTCATCTCTCCCCCCTCAGCTCTCTCCCCCCTTATCCCCCTCCCCCTCATCTCTCTCCCCCCTCAGCTCTCTCCCCCTCATCTCTCTCCCCCCTTATCACTCTCCCATCTTCTCTCCCCCCTCAGCTCTCTCCCCCCTTATCACTCTCCCCTCAGCTCTCTCCCCCCTTATCTCTCTTCCCCGCTTCTCCCCCCCCCCACTTCTCTCCCTCCCTCATCTCTCTCCCCTCTTCTCTCCCCCCTCAGCTCTCTCCCCCTTATCACTCTCCCCTCAGCTCTCTCCCCCCTTATCTCTCTCCCCCGCTTCTCCCCCCCCCCCACATCTCTCTTTTTCCCTCTCTGCTCTCTCCCCCTTATCTCTCTTCCCCTCTTCTCTATCCACCTCTTATCTCTCCCCTCCCCTTTCTTTAATACCTTATGATTTCCCCAATTCTTTCAGCCTATCTCCTTCTCCAGCATTCTTACTTATATACTGGCAGTCCTCGATTATCCAACGGAATCCTGTAGTATATATGGCACATTATCTCCCTGTGCCTCTCTCTGGTATCCAAATAAATGATTGTAAGCTCTGCAGAGAAGAGACTGGACGCTATGTAGTCACTGCAGTGCTAGAGGATAATTTATTCTCATTCTAATGACATTGTTTCTGAGCTTAGCACGGAAGGGATTTGTTCACTTTGTGCAGTGATGTTGGCGAGCAGTAACAGTGACGCTAACCTGTGATACTGACCACGAGGAGGCCGGGAGAAGAACGGATCTCATTGTCAGGAGCCAGCTCCGGCCTGCAGCCCCACCTGCTGCCTGCATCGGGGCCCCCCGAGCAAGGCCAGCTAATCATGCTAACCCATTGCTCTGGGAATGTCAGCGCAAACCCCTGCAATCGCACACAGCACCTGTTACCCCCTGCGAGGGGGCAGGAAACCAAACACACGGATAGGAAGGGTATTTATTACAAAGTAAGCCCAGTTTCACGGAACCATCGCTGCTGCCCCATGCATGCAAACAATGTGTTTATATTAGGGATGTCACATTCTTTCAGGAGTCACTGATGAACGATGATCAAGTGGCCAACTCCAGTCCTCAAGGGCCACCAACGGGCCACGTATTAGGGATATCCCTGCTTCAGCACAGGTGGCTCAGTCATGTGCTGAAGCAGGGATATCCTTAAAACCTGACCTGTTGGGAAATACAGATCTACGTCTAATAAAAAGGGAACTATTCAGGATTTATACTTTTAGACCAATATATCCAGAAGGCTTCACACCCTTCTTAGATACATTATCCGTGGGATACATATCGACGTTTGCAGTTACAGAGATCTCATAATGAGGATCTGTTTTCAGTTTGCATCAGCTTGTATAAATGGTGTTAGTTACTTTTTATGTATTAACTCGATCACAGATTGAAACTTATTCTTTTTTTCCCTTTTTTATTATATATTTTTTGGCATTAGAATTATATCACTATTTAATTTGTGGGTGTGTTTCATCATATGGTGATACACAGTGGTTGACAAATCACCAAAAAATCTACTCGCCACCTAGTACCAAACGTGTGCTGCTTGGGCCAATATTTACTCGCCCGGGGGTTAAATCCACTCGCCCGGGGCGAGCAAATGTATAGGTTTGTCGAACACTGGTGATACATATCAAATATGGAATTTTGTATTTATGTTTGTATAAATGTTAAATATGGATGCATTAATATATGTGGGGGTTTATGCACTATGCTTTATGTTTACATTGATACAGTATGTTTTACACTATCACATTGATGCATAATTGAATTAATACTTATTCACATTTATTATAGTTTAGTCCATTTTGAGGACATTATTTGACATTTATAGAATAATATAATATATGCATTTTACATTTTTGTTGGCATAGTGTCACTGCTCCGGCGGGCAGTTCCCCCTCTCCGGAGGTAAGGAGGGGGACGCTGCTACATTATTATAGTTTTTTATTGTATTGTCACATTTATGTATGTATGTGTCTTTATTTATATAGCACCACTAGCTGATATACCCGGCGTTGCCCGGGCGTGGAAGGGCTGGGGGCATGGAGTGGAAGGGCGGGGCAAGGGGCATAGAAGGGCGGGGGGCAAGGGGCGTGGAAGGGGGGGGCAAGGGGCGGGTGGCCAAGGGGCGTGGAAGGGCGGGGGGGCCAAGGGGCAGGGAGGGAGGGGGGCAGGGAGGGGAGGGAGGGGGGGCAAGGGGAAGGGAGGGGAGGGAGGGCAAGGGGCAGGGAGGGGAGGGAGGGGGGCAGGGAGGGGAGGGAGGGGGCAGGGAGGGGAGGGGGGGCAAGGGACAGGGAGGGGAGGGAGGGCAAGGGGCAGGAAGGGGAGGGAGGGGGGGCAAGGGGCAGGAAGGGGAGGGAGGAGGGAGGGGAGGGAGGAGGGAGGGGGGGCAGGGAGGGGAGGGAGGGCAAGGGGCAGGGAGGGGAGGTAGGGGGGCAGGGAGGGGAGGGGGCAAGGGGCAGGGAGGGGGGCAGGGAGGGGAGGGGGGGGCAAGGGGCGGGGAGGGAGGGGGGCAGGGAGGGGGGGGCAAGGGGCGGGGAGGGAGGGGGGCAGGGAGGGGGGGCAAGGGGCAGGGAGGGGGGCAGGGAGGGGAGGGAGGGGGAGCAAGGGGCAGGGAGGCGAGGGGCAGGGAGGCGAGGGAGGGGGGCAGGGAGGGGGGGCAGGGAGGGGGGGGCAGGGAGGGGAGGGGGGCAAGGGGCAGGGAGGGGGGGCAGGGAGGGGAGGGGGGCAAGGGGCAGGGAGGGGGGGCAGGGAGGGGAGGGGGGCAAGGGGCAGGGAGGGGGAGTCAGGGACCCATTCCCCTGCGTTTCCTCAGCTTGCACCCGGCCGCGCTCCTCTTCCTTCGGGTACCGGCTGCCCTCCTCCTCCACCTAGGGCGGTGTCCGTGACCCCCGGCGAGGCTGAGACGCTAGGTGCTGTGCCCTTCACGGGAGGGGCGGAGAGAGCCGGAGGAGCGCTCTCGGGGATGGGGAGCGGCCTGTGTGAGGTGAGCCGCAGAGAGCGTGCTCTGTGTGTATGGGTGGGAGGGGGGGGGACTGGTGTGTGAGAGGTGAGAGCGCCGGGGGAATTGAGAGCGCCGGGTGTGGGAGGTGAGAGCGCCGGGTGTGGGAGGTGAGAGCGCCGGGTGTGGGTGGTGAGAGCGCCGGGTGTGGGAAGTGAGAGCGCCGGGTGTGGGAGGTGAGAGCGCCGGGTGTGGGAGGTGAGAGCGCCGGGTGTGGAAGGTGAGAGCGCCGGGTGTGGGAGGTGAGAGCGCCGGGTGTGGGAGGTGAGAGCGCCGGGTGTGGGAGGTGAGGTGAGGTGTAGGAGGCTTGGCGGCGGGGAGGCGTGGGTTTGCGGTGAGGGGGGCACAGGGGTGTGTTTGAGACACTGTTAGAGCACACCAGCCAATGAGAGGTGTGCCGGGGCGGGTGGGCCAAGGGAGCCATCTCATTGGCCTGAGGCAGAGTGACAGGCCAAAGGTCCAATGCGATTGCCGCTAGGGACACAGGACAGACAGACAGGCATACAGTGGTTTGAGAAATATATAGTAGATTAGTGTACATAGCACTTCACAGCAGTAACACACGTGACAATCATATAAATAACAAATAATACAAATAACAGATCATGGGAACAAGTGCATCAGACATAGAAGTAACATTTCGGAAGAGGAGTCCCTGCTCCGAAGAGCTTACAATGGAATTAATGTATGGGTTATTAACAGACAAATACCCTTTGTTATCATTGCAGCCTGCGAGAATCTGTGTCTCTGCTGCAGGAATCAGGACTGGCCATTCCTCATTGGCTCATACTTTGTATGTTCTGATCTGCAGCCAGAGAGAAGCCGCGTCGTTGCTGTATCCACGTGCAGGCGATCAGGAACGGCCGTTTCTCATTGGTTCATAGGGGTTTAAATTACGGGCGAACAGCCTCCAACGTGGCCGCCTGACGGAGCACGCAGTTGGGAACCTAGTAGAGGTCACGTGAGGCTGTTCAGCGCGCCTGCCCACTGGCTGGTGCCAGATCGCCGGGAAGCCTGAGCGCACGGAAGATCAGCTGTGCATCTGTGCAGTCCGGACTGCTGCTTCAGCACAGGTCACGGCAGCTCCGAGTCTTTCGGTCAGTATCTGTGCAGTCCGGACTGCTGCTTCAGCACAGGTCACGGCAGCTCCGAGTCTTTCGGTCAGTATCTGTGCAGTCCGGACTGCTGCTTCAGCACAGGTCACGGCAGCTCCGAGTCTTTCGGTCAGTATCTGTGCAGTCCGGACTGCTGCTTCAGCACAGGTCACGGCAGCTCCGAGTCTTTCGGTCAGTATCTGTGCAGTCCGGACTGCTGCTTCAGCACAGGTCACGGCAGCTCCGAGTCTTTCGGTCAGTATCTGTGCAGTCCGGACTGCTGCTTCAGCACAGATCACGGTAGCTCAGAGTAGTCTTTCGGTCAGTATCTGTGCAGTCCGGACTGCTGCTTCAGCACAGATCACGGTAGCTCAGAGTAGTCTTTCGGTCAGTATCTGTGCAGTCCGGACTGCTGCTTCAGCACAGATCACGGTAGCTCAGAGTAGTCTTTCGGTCAGTATCTGTGCAGTCCGGACTGCTGCTTCAGCACAGATCATGGCAGCTCAGAGTAGTCTTTCGGTCAGTATCTGTGCAGTCCGGACTGCTGCTTCAGCACAGATCACGGTAGCTCAGAGTAGTCTTTCGGTCAGTATCTGTGCAGTCCGGACTGCTGCTTCAGCACAGATCACGGTAGCTCAGAGTAGTCTTTCGGTCAGTATCTGTGCAGTCCGGACTGCTGCTTCAGCACAGATCATGGCAGCTCAGAGTAGTCTTTCGGTCAGTATCTGTGCAGTCCGGACTGCTGCTTCAGCACAGATCACGGCAGCTCAGAGTAGTCTTTCGGTCAGTATCTGTGCAGTCCGGACTGCTGCTTCAGCACAGGTCCCGGCAGCTCAGAGTAGTCTTTCGGTCAGTATCTGTGCAGTCCGGACTGCTGCTTCAGCACAGATCATGGCAGCTCAGAGTAGTCTTTCGGTCAGTATCTGTGCAGTCCGGACTGCTGCTTCAGCACAGGTCCCGGCAGCTCAGAGTAGTCTTTCGGTCAGTATCTGTGCAGTCCGGACTGCTGCTTCAGCACAGATCACGGCAGCTCAGAGTAGTCTTTCGGTCAGTATCTGTGCAGACTGTGGTGTCTGTGTTTGTTATGCCCTGTGTGGTCTCACAGCTGAGTTATGGGTTTACTTGTTTGTACTCACTGTGGGTCTTACTTGTGCTATTTTAGTAGTGATGTTATGTTAGTGATTAATACCACGGGACACTTACACTGTAAGTGGGGATTTGTCAGTCATTTCATGTATTTATTTAATACATTCTGTGACATTTTATTTATAGTTTGTTGTCTCTTTTGAGCCTCATATACACATTAGGTGACCTCGGTCCTCTTGTGACTATTTAGTTATAGCAATTGTGTATATTAATTGTGATAACGCACGGTGTTGTGCTATTCTTTATTAACCCCTGGTGCGCTGTTTGCATTTTTGCTCTTCTACTTCCAAACCACGCCATGCAATCCCCTCGTAACACTATCTGCAGGCGTTCTCTCCCCCGCTCTGACGGAGGAAGGGGTCTTTATAGACTGGTTATTCACAGGTGCGTCACACGACCGGCCATTTAAAAGTGGGATATACAGATATATTCTACGAGGCTTATAACTCATAAAGACCACTGTGAAGGTCCAAGTTGAATTGAAAGGATGTTTAATGCCTGAAAAGTCTTGCTCCTCTCCCCCTCTCTCTCTCTCCCTCTCTCTCCCCCCCCTCTCTCCCGTTTGTTTTTTTATTTGAACCACAACTCCCACATATGTCTGTGTATGAATGCAATAATAGGATTATTTATTTGCTACATCTGGCACACGACCTGTTGTCCCACAATTGTGTCACTTTTTTTTCTGGGTACATAGACCCCCCATAGGCTCCTCTAATGGCGATCTATGAGTAACCCCCTCATCGGCGAGGGGTCCTGCAAGGCAATCACAAGATGAGGCTTGTGGTGGGTTTTGGGGGGCTTTAGCTTTAATTTACAGAATAAACGAGGAATTCTGACCCTGGGCTCATAGCTACAGCCTAAATGGCAGCTGTATGTGACCTGTGAAGCCACGGGGAGTGGGGTGGCCAGGTGGCTTGTCCAAAAATACTGGACACAATGGTGAAAGGTGCGACGTGCGCGAGAATCGTTGGTGGGGAAGACCTGACTCTTTCACTCCCAAGTATTCACCAATTTGCACCAATTTATATTCTGTTTCGTAAAAAGTCGAGGGGGGGAGTAGGAGGGGGGGAGTGGGAGTGGGTGGGGGGGAGTGGGTGGGAGGGGAGTGGGAGGGGGACAGTAGTGACACAGAGCGCAGAATGGCATAAGTATTACATGCAATCAAAGTGTGATAGTGCCCTGATCGGCACTATCCTACCCCATAGTAACTGACAGCAGAGAGGGAACATGGGGCTCTCCCGTTCTGGACACTTCCCCTACGTACTGTCCTTGTTTGCACAATTAATTGGGTTCTCGTGTGCCAGCCTCATGTACAGAGATAAGATAAGATCATTGAGCGGGCGACTCCGGCCCGTCAGGGCCAGCAACAGGTCAGGTTTTCAGGATATTGAACACTGAGCAACTGATTGAGCCACCTGTGCTGAAGCAGGGATATCCTGAAAACCTGACTTGTTGGTGGCGCTACAGACGCGTCAACGCCTTTGTGCCTGCCTGGCAGTGAGAGGGTTAACCCGTAGACTTGTCCTGCAGCACATGGCATTGTAGCACACGGCGTACGCCTCCAGTTCCAAGAGATATCATACATCCTCCTCCTAAGGAGCTTTGTCCACTTGTTTAATAGGATGGGACGCCATGCGGCCACGCACAGCTGCTTTGCTTTCTGCTAATGCGCCTGAGCCAATGAGTAAAGGGCGCTGTTTGTCTTGCAGGTCCCACGCATTATGGAGTGAGCATCGCAACGGTAATTTGATGGACGGCCAGGAAGATAAAGATTCTGGCACGGAAGAAGCCAGTACCCTGCTCAGTAATGGGGTGAATGAAGACGGTAAGGAAACCGACTGATCGCACATGTCAAAACTGTGTGTTTATTTTTATTTTTTGTAGTTTTTCTCTGTTATTTCATTCCTGCTGGCTATTTTATTCTGTGCGCTGAGAAATTATTACGTGCCCAGAAGGACAAGCGCATTGTATTAACCCCTGCATTGCCAGCAATGTACTGTGAAGCAATGAAGAGGTTAATTCCTTCCGAGCATTTCCGCTCTGATCGGGCTCAAACTTTCTCGGCCTGATGCGCAGACCCTGGAAATCCGAATAGCGGAGGCTGGAGGGGAACACGCATGATGCGACTTTTACACATGTTGTAGTTTTTGTGCACAGCAGCGGACAATTTCTGTGTAACTGAAAACAAAGTGAAACATTATCCCCCCACTTTCACTAATAAAACACCGCTGTTCCAGGAACCACCAGATTTTGCCAAAATACCCTTGTTATATAGGCTATAAAAAAAATGTTCTCCCCATTTTGAATGAGATAAGATCTTCAGCACAAGAAGAAGATGAACATATTGAATAAGAACCATAATCTTGTCAAAAGAATATATTTTCTGCTATATATATATATATATATATATATATATATATATATATATATATATATAATCAGCATACATATATATACACACACACACACACACATATATATATGTACTGTATGTATCAGATATGTATACATTAATCCAATCTATATTGGAATATAATTAGTTTATACACCTAGGGGTCCATTCACTAAAGTGCAGAAGTCATTAACAATCATTAATAGTCATTCACTTGACTGGCGCCAACGAACGTTAATGGCTTTTGCATGGTAGCGAGCGTACCCCACGGTGTATTGATGTGTATATACATTTATACATTGCACTGTGAGACGAATGAAGCGTGTGACACTTTGTGTCTCCCCCCTGTTGCAGAGCCGCATGATCCCGAGGAGGGGGTGAAGCCCTACAATGCTGCAGATGCTGCTGTCACGTTTCCAGCCTTAACGCAGAAGGACATCCATGCCTGTCACCGGCCACAGCCCCCCCTCACGTCCAAGGACCCCTGCTTCCTGAGCCCCCCATCTCCCCTGAGGCTCTCCGATGCAGCTGAACATGTTATCAGTGACCCCTCGGCTCAGGCCATTTCTCTGACAACCTGTGTCACCAAGGGCCTAAGTTCTTGGTCATTGCCCAGTGACAGCGAGAAAACGCCCTTCACCATCATGGAGCCCGGGTCCATGTCGGCTCTGACCGGCGACTGCTTGATGCAGCAAAGTCGGACCTGCCTGGGATGCTTCATAGAATCGAAAGATGGGGTGGACCCCGAGCCGGGTGTCAGTCTGAAAGTAGGGGACATAAGCAGGGACTATGACACGTGTCCAGTGTCTGACATGGGGATTCACTGTATGAGCACAGGGGACAGCCTGAGATATGGCGATCAGCTACTCTCTGACCAGCTACTCAGCTTCCCCGTGCACAAATCACGGGCGGCGGACAAAAGGGACATCGACAAGTCTGACAGCGACTCAGAGGACCCCACACAGAAGAACTATTATGAGGGGCTGCTGCTTGACAAATGCAACGGGGACGAGGCACTATTGGCCAATCCCAACCAAGAGTGGGGCTACTTTGAGTCGTTCATCAGCGAGAGCAAGATTGAGCTGCTGGACCTGTGCTCCAAGAATGACCTGTCCGTCAACCTGTTTTCAGAGGAGGACGTGGATAATTACATGTTTGACGATGATGACTCCACTCTCGGCAGCGACGTCTGTTCCTTGAAGATCAGGTACGAATCGTTCCAGGACAATGTGAGGGAGAAGACCAATGCCCTGCAGGAGGACGCCCAGTTCAACTTCTTCCCCAGCGTCTTCACCAACTGCACCAAAAGGGAGAGCAAAAGTGCCAAGAAGAGGGTGATGGACCCTTCCCAGTTTAAACTTGAGGAAGAAGGGATCTGGGGGGATGAGGATGAAGACGAAGAAGATGAAGAGGAGGGGGAGGAGGTGAAGTCCGGCCTGAGCAAAACCAGTGGCAGCATGGATGTGGTGCAGTATATCAGCACCAAGAGGAGCCACTTCCTTGATTCAGTCAACTCGGCAGAGGACTCGGGAGAGTTCAGCGATGACAGCTCGTACAGTGAGTCTTCGTACGATGTGCTGGGAGACATCAAGGACTGCACCAGGTACCTGTCCCGTGAGCACTCCCACTCACTCATCCAGCCCAACTATGGCCTGAGGGTGAAGAGGAAAGTCAGGTACAGCGACGACTACTTGTACGACGTGGACTCCCTGGAAAATGAGAAAGTAGTAGAGAAGAAGGAGGGGGCCGTGGAAGGCCCCAAAGAGGAGGACGATGACGACTGGTGCCCCAAAAAGCGTCGGAAAGTTTGCCGGAAGGAACCCCCTGTTATCATCAAGTACATCATCATCAACAGGTTCAAAGGGGAGAAGCACATGCTGGTGAAACTTGGCAAGATCAACGCCAGCGAGACCACAGTTAACCTGAGCGATGACCAGCTGGGCAAATACCAAAAGCTTGCGCCTGTAAAGGGCTACTGGGAGGAGAGACGGAAGAACACCTCCGCCATGTGTGGAAAACTCAACCCGAATGGTTCTGAAAATGCCGTCCCGCCCAGAAAAAGAAAAGGTCAACTTGCGAACAGGCACAGGTTACAAAGGATACAAACCATTGAGCAACCTCTGAGTAGGCAGGTCCTCTCCTCCTATGATCATAGACAAGCGTGCAGTAGCAAAGATGATGCCAGCCTGAATGACTTGCATACATTAGCCATAGAAACCCCAAGCTGTGCGGACGGATTAAATGTAAGTGACATCGCAGATGCTGCCACCGTAAAGTGCAGATCCTTAGAAAGGGAGCTCAAAGGCGCAGATAGAAAAGTGATACGGAGAATCAAGTTCAAAAGTGAAGCCAGGTTGAAATGCAAACAGATCAAAGTGGAGCAAGAAGATGACATTAACACTCCAGATACAGCAGAGGTCTACTCTGCCTTAGAGATCCAGGACTCAGTGTCTCTTTTGAAAGAGGAAACCATTCATTGTGCATCAGACAGTTCCCATCTATCTCAATGCCATGCCGATAATGATGCTAAAAATTCCTCTTTCCTACCAGCCACCTGCTCTCCCAGCAAGCCAGTACCATCTGCTCACATCACTACCAATGTACCCGTTCTCCCTGGAGGGTATCTACAGACATTGTTAGATGCATCAGATTCATCTAGTAGCGCTGGTATCACATACTTTGCCCCTCATCCCTTGGGGCAGCATTCAGTCAACGTCACTCAGACAGAAAAGCAGTTCAGTTCCCTACAACTTGCACAGAGCTGTGTGCTCTCTCCCCCTTCAGAGTCCGAGCTGCAGCAGTCACCCCACCATTTAGAAATTGAGCAGAGCTTTCCGGACATGTGGCATGGCAAGCCTCCTAGCAATCAAGCTGAGTTCATAGCAAACCTTAGGGACGTGTCCATCATATCTGGAGAGTTTGCCGGCTCTGCAGCTGCATCAGACACAGACACTGCCGCCTCTGGATACAGTCAGGTTCATCCAAACAGCAGCAAACAGCTGTACCACAAAACATATCTGCAAGACGGCCAGAGCCAGCAGGATGACTCCTATCAGCCTTGTCATTATGGTAGTGGTGAGGGGCGATTCACGTTACAAAGAGGCACCCTTAGCACAGACAATGGAAGGCTTATTAGTTTTGACTCTGTAGGCTCATTGTCAGTTAGCTCCAGTAATTACAGCTCCTTAAGCCTGAAATCTTGTGAAAAGGATGGTGAGGATGAGATCAGCGATGATTTCTTGGCCCACTGCAGCCCCAAGCTTGTGATCCAGCAGAGCATTGATGAAATCACACCTCTAAAGGAGTCTAGTGACCTCCTGGACATCTCCAACTTCACCCCGGATAAATTCCGTCACTCTTCCCTCTCGGAAATGTCCCCACCAGACACCCCTAACCTCTCCCCTCAGATTGTGGGATCCGAAGTAAAGTCTATAGGGAACCTTAAGGGCTTCCAGAATGGGACCCAGGGGGTGCTGAATGGTTCTGAGAAGACCAAGTGGAACTGTTCTGCGCTGCCCCCACAAGAGACAGATAATAATGACTTTGCCCTGAATAATCATCAGTTTCAGTTCCATATGTTCAACGATGAAGATTCCGTCAGCGTCTTGGAGAAAGGTCCATGCCTGTCAGCCTTTGATGAGGCTGCTGGGCCTATTCACACCAACAGCAAAGCGTCAAAGTCTAAAAAGAAATCATCTGCCACCAGAAATGCAAGTGCCAACCAAAGCTCCTCTCCAAAAACTAGCAAGAAGAAAACCCCTAAGTCCAGCAAGGGGGCAGACAAAACACAGGGCAAGGCTCCCCGGCAAGCGGGCACTAAGTCATCCAAGAAGGGGAAAAATGCCAACAGTGATAAAACCCAAAATGCTGGCAGCCGGTCAGGTCCATTGAACAGTGCAACCCCCACTACCAAGGAGTTAGCTGACTGCATCCAACATTACGGACCCGGCTCATCCAAGGCGGGGAAGCACATGGCAGGGGTTGGGGAATGGACGCTTGATAAAGGTAATAACACTGGATGGTCGGATCCCAGTACTGGGAACCTTTTAAATGATGATCAAAGGGAATTTGAGGAGCCTTCCAACATTCTGTCGAACATTGCCTCTGGCATGGCCGATGTTCAGAGGTTCATGATGGCCTCCATGGAGCCTTTTTGCAGCCCTATGAGCCATAGCAACATGCATGATCTCCTGCTGTCTCCGGAATCAAACAGTCTGAAATTGAAAACCCTTAAAATTTTGGCCGGGACCCCACAAGAGTTGAAGAAGAAGGCAAATGGCAGCTCCCCTGGGGGCGCCAAGAAGAGTGGAAACAAGGGCTCAGTTAAGAACAATGCCAAGTGTGGGGTCTTCGACCCCAGCTGTTCGCTAGGTTATGGAGCAAACCTTCACTCCGCCTTTTTTGATAAGAACTTTGGAAACCTAAGTATTTTAGCCAATAATGTACCAACCCACAAAAAGCTGTACCGTCATAAGTCAACATCGAAATCTCTGCGGGATGAAAACTGCAAAGGGAAAAGAGTAGACCAAGCTCACAAGGATCCTTCCGTGACAGCCACGTTCGAAAAACTGAGGTAATGCTGCTCTGCAATGGCTCCAACACATTTCTTTGTTTTCCTCGCACCTGCTAAGCTCTGTTTTAGTTTCTCCCTTAAAATGTTTCTTCAAGAGTGACAAAACTGCATGACCGAGTCATTGCCTTGCATGACCAGATACCTAATATGACTAACGTCGGAGTTGGACGGGGTTTTACAACGACTAAAACTAACAAAGCTTCTATTTTCTGCAGTTTGGCTTTCTTTATTTATTAAATACATTATTACGCTCTATTTCCAACACAAAGATTTCTTCTTCTTTTTTTTTTTTTGTCAAACAACTTGTAAAAAAAAAAAAAAAAAAATGAAAACACAAAAGAAAATATTATGCAGTGAAAAGCCACAATGTGGAGTCTGAGTAAATGAACGCGTGTTGTGTATTTCCGTGTGTGCTACACATGGCGTGTCCCTGCGCTCCCCCTGCTGTGCTTACACAGACCTGCATTGCAGAACCAGATGTGTAAAACTGCGTTTCTAATCCACCAGGATCGCCGAGGCGGCACCGAGCGTTTTTTCTGCAGGGAATCAAGAATACATTCTTCTTAAAAGCAGAAAAAAAAAAAAAAAAAAACATTTTTTGGGGTTTTCAAGAAAAAGACTTTTTTTTTTTTTTTTTTTTTCCTAAAAAAAAGAAAAGAAAAAAATAACGAAAAAAAAAAAAAAGGTTGATGTTTATGTTTTGTTTTTTTGGGGGGGAAAATGGTATGCCTTGTGCTTCGTTGATCTGTTAAGTGCTGAAAATCAAGGGTTTGAATAGTGATGAATTGTTTGAAGGTCAGCTTCATCTGGTATTCTCTGTGAAAGACTGTTTTTAAAGTCATACTGTTGTACAGTAGTTAATGCACTATTATAACCCACAGGAAAACTACAATTGTGCCAAACTCAAATCTGTGACTGTACATATTTTTATTATACATATATATAAATATATATTACAGCATCTCATTGGTGGGTCTTCTTCGGACCTGAGTCTTTTGCTTTACTGCAAACATTCCAAATATATATTTTTAAGTCACCCTATTTCAAAAGCACCTGACACTCGCAAAGAAAGAATGCTGTTGGGTTTTTATTATTTACCAAACTACGTACTACACGTAAAAAGATAATGTGCCATAATTACTGACCTCATATCATGGATTTAAGGTGGTAGGAAGATGAAAATGATGAAAGCAAAAAATGTTGGGTGACGAGCCGGGAAACCTTTAATGTGACATCATCAATATTCCCAGACAGACCAAAGGTGATCAATATTCACTATCCAGATAAACGGACATGTTGGGGGAGTGAGGGACCCCTTCATCTTATTCCCTGGGGTGCAGAACAATGTGCTTCTTGGCTGCCGCAGCACTTAAGGGGTTACTGCTAAATCCTTTCGCTGCTGAAGAGTCACATTGTAACACAATGACCTTGGACTTTTAATATAAATGTTATAAAGATGTATATGGGATTCTTCCTAAAACAGTCATATCACTGAATAAGGCCTTTCCATTATCTCCAACGCAAAGCTGTTTACTACTTGGCCAGGGGTGCCCCGCTCCAGTCCTCAAGGGCCACCAACAGGTCAGGTTTTCAGGATATCCCAGCTTCAGCACAGGCAGCACAATTGAAGACTGAGCCACTGATTGATCCGGCTGTGCTGTAGCAGGGATATTCTGAAAAACCTGACCTGTTGGTTGGCCACCCCTGTCCTGGGCTATGAAGGGATTACGTTAAATGAAAACGGTTTATTGTTTGTTTTTTTTAACAGTTACTTTCTCCGCCTGTTCTAATCGAGTGTAACTTGCGTTCATATCACTGTTTGGATGTTTACATATTTAATTTTATTTTAGGACTAAGATAATATGAGCTAAAATCCTGATGTTTTTCTGAATTTAGCTAAGCCCCTGAACGGTTCCATACAACACGCGTGTTCCTGGGGTACAGGGCGGCGTTTTTGCCGGATTCGTTTCTTGGCGTGTAGATAACATAAGGCACACAGTAAACTAGATCAATGACACGTTAAAGTTTATAAACAGAGTACTGTATTGTACGTATCATGAAAACCTGGATATGCAAGAAATTCTCGTCATCAAAGGAACATGCACGGGCAAAAACCTCAATGCAGGGGTCCTTAACCTCTTCAGTGCTGGAGAGCTTTGCCACATGTGGTTTGCCTTTCAGAACTGAAGTGATTAAGCAAGCAAGGGTGGCATTTGAAATCTGTAGAGGTGAAGTTTCTTGGCAGGACGGGTACAAAGCCTGTATTGCTTAGTGGCAAAGAGGTGGCATATTTTGCATCAGTTTGGGTCTATGCATCAAGCTTTTAGGCTGGGCATTTTGCAATAAACATGAACTTGAAAAGCATAATTGAGAATTTGTGCCTCAAAACAGCAATATACCAATATACCAATATAATCTGCTCCTCTTTGGCCCGTCTTGAATAGCAAGTAGAATGGCGCCGCTTATATGACGAGCAGAAGGAGTTAGAGGAGTTATATATTGTTATAGAACGCATCAGCGATTTTTGCTGGTTTTTTCCTCCGTTGTTGTGCATTAAAACCTCTCGGACTGAGACGACTTGACCTTTTGTCTGCCGAAGAACTTGTGTCAAAAGTATCAAACCCGAAGGCTCGTTACATCTCCTGCTAGAAGAATCCAATACTTGATTGGCTATTTGGCATTAATAACATATGCTTGATGCATAGACCCCCTGGGATATGTTTCACTTTGGGCCTCATTCACTAAACGGCGCCAACACCTGCTTCGCCAATGGTATTAGCGCACGCAGCTGCCAGCGGATGTTTTTATCTAAAGCTATCACACAAACCATATGAGATCTTTAAATGCAATATACATATCAGGGAGTGTGTGCAATGTTGAAATGTTATCCTTTTGTGTAGAAATAGACACTGATCATGTAAGTGCTTGCTTTCCCTGTTATCTTTTCTAACACACCGATCTGGGGTCGATGGAGAAACACGTTTTCGGCTTTTCCCACCGTATTTTACGCCGAGAACACACTTTGCCAAGGAAAATTAATATCATTATACAACTGCGCGATCATTTTATGCTGGCGTCGGACCGCGCTCTCACGGAAGATTTTTCGGACATTTGTTAGGAGAGGCAGCTTGGTAATAAATTTGTATGTGGTCTTTAGTCTCCTGGCTGCAAACATCGGGCAAAGCCAATGTGAAAATAAAATGCGCACGGCACCTGCTTTATTAAATGAATAAACGCCACGGCTTTCTGTGGGGCTCCGTTGGTCGGATAAATCAGGTGTGGTTTTTTTGCTCCAGTTTTGCAGGCTGGCGACTCTCACAAACAGACCCCTTAGCCTGTTTCATGCAGTGGGGCCTGTGACTGCCTCACAGTGGTACCGTCTAAAGCAGGGGTGCTCAACTCCAGTCCACGAGGGCCACCAACAAGTCAGGTTTTAAGCATTTCCCAGCTTCAGCACAGGTTGCTCAATCCTCTGATAGAGCCACCTGTGTTGAAGCAGGGACTGATTGAGCCACCAGTGCTGAAGCTGGGATATCCTGAAAACCTGACCTGTTGGGGGGGGGGGGGGGCGGGGGGTCTTGAAGACGGGAGTTGAGCCCTCCCTGGTCTAAAGAAACAGACATTGCTACCGGAGCGATACAGTATGTGCTGGGCTTCCCAGCAGGAAGCGCTTAGCAGCGACACGCCGGCGCATATATACAGGTTTTATGAATGTATATTGCAGCCTATTCAGGCAAACACTGGAGAACGAGACGTTATCACCGGGGAATTGCACGCGCTTTATTCCTTTAAACGTTTGTGTGTCATCGATATTTATTAAAACAAAAAAATGGAAATCAAAACTTTGAGGGAAAAGCAAAGACCTCTTTTAGCGTATGAAAAACAGGACGGGTGTAGCCCAGTTGAGACCAAATCCAGTCCTCAATGGCAACCAACAGGTCGGTTTTAAGGATATCCCTGCTTCAGCACAGGTGGTGCAGTCATTGACTGAGCTGAAGCAGGGATATCCTTAAAACCTGACCTGCTGGTGGTGGCCTTTGAGGACTGGAGTTGGCCACCCCTGGTTTAACCCCTGCTCTGCTGCTGACCGAGGCCTATGGTCATTGTGGTAGTGTTGGAGTAAATGCTGCATTAAAATGCCAATATTGTGTTTGGCTCAGACCCACAGAAGGGAGCTCAGCTTTAGCACCTAACTCCTGCTCATTCAGTGGATCTGGGCCCTTTGTGAGGTGTTTCTCACCCTGCCAAATCACAAGCAGAAATCCAGCAAAAGTAAATACATCTACAGACAGGCTTATGGCTACTCTCAGTGCGGGACTGGTCCGGGCTACCCTCAGTGCGGGACTAGTCCTGGCTACCCTCAGTGCGGGACTAGTCCGGGCTACCCTCAGTGCGGGACTAGTCCGGGCTACCCTCAGTGCGGGACTAGTCCGGGTTACCCTCAGTGCGGGACTAGTCCGGGCTACCCTCAGTGCGGGACTAGTCCGGGTTACTCTCAGTGCGGGACTAGTCCTGGCTACCCTCAGTGCGGGACTAGTCCTGGCTACCCTCAGTGCGGGACTAGTCCGGGCTACCCTCAGTGCGGGGCTAGTCCGGGCTACTCTCAGTGCGGGACTAGTCCGGGCTACCCTCAGTGCGGGACTAGTCCTGGCTACCCTCAGTGCGGGGCTAGTCCTGGCTACCCTCAGTGCGGGACTAGTCCTGGCTACCCTCAGTGCGGGACTAGTCCTGGCTACCCTCAGTGCGGGACTAGTCCTGGCTACCCTCAGTGCGGGACTAGTCCGGGCAACCCTCAGTGCGGGACTAGTCCTGGCTACCCTCAGTGCGGGACTAGTCCGGGTTACCCTCAGTGCGGGACTAGTCCGGGCTACCCTCAGTGCGGGACTAGTCCGGGTTACCCTCAGTGCGGGACTAGTCCTGGCTACCCTCAGTGCGGGACTAGTCCGGGCTACCCTCGGTGCGGGACTAGTCCGGGCTACCCTCAGTGCGGGACTAGTCCGGGCTACCCTCAGTGCGGGACTAGTCCGGGCTACCCTCAGTGCGGGACTAGTCCGGGCTACCCTCAGTGCGGGACTAGTCCTGGCTACCCTCAGTGCGGGACTAGTCCGGGCTACCCTCAGTGCGGGACTAGTCCGGGTTACTCTCAGTGCGGGACTAGTCCTGGCTACCCTCAGTGCGGGACTAGTCCGGGTTACCCTCAGTGCGGGACTAGTCCGGGTTACTCTCAGTGCGGGACTAGTCCGGGCTACCCTCAGTGCGGGACTAGTCCGGGCTACCCTCAGTGCGGGACTAGTCCGGGTTACCCTCAGTGCGGGACTAGTCCGGGCTACCCTCAGTGCGGGACTAGTCCGGGCAACCCTCAGTGCGGGACTAGTCCGGGCTACCCTCAGTGCGGGACTAGTCCGGGTTACCCTCAGTGCGGGACTAGTCCTGGCTACCCTCAGTGCGGGACTAGTCCGGGCTACCCTCAGTGCGGGACTAGTCCGGGCTACCCTCAGTGCGGGACTGGTCCGGGCAACCCTCAGTGCGGGACTAGTCCGGGCTACCCTCAGTGCGGGACTAGTCCGGGTTACCCTCAGTGCGGGACTATTCCGGGCTACCCTCAGTGCGGGACTAGTCCGGGTTACCCTCAGTGCGGGACTAGTCCGGGCAACCCTCAGTGCGGGACTAGTCCGGGCTACCCTCAGTGCGGGACTAGTCCGGGTTACCCTCAGTGCGGGACTAGTCCGGGCTACCCTCAGTGCGGGACTAGTCCTGGCTACTCTCAGTGCGGGACTAGTCCGGGTTACTCTCAGTGCGGGACTAGTCCGGGTTACTCTCAGTGCGGGACTAGTCCTGGCTACCCTCAGTGCGGGACTAGTCCGGGTTACCCTCAGTGCGGGACTAGTCCGGGCTACCCTCAGTGCGGGACTAGTCCTGGCTACCCTCAGTGCGGGACTAGTCCGGGTTACCCTCAGTGCGGGACTAGTCCGGGTTACCCTCAGTGCGGGACTAGTCCGGGCTACCCTCAGTGCGGGACTAGTCCGGGCTACCCTCAGTGCGGGACTAGTCCTGGTTACCCTCAGTGCGGGGCTAGTCCTGGCTACCCTCAGTGCGGGACTAGTCCGGGCTACCCTCAGTGCGGGACTAGTCCGGGTTACCCTCAGTGCGGGACTAGTCCGGGCTACCCTCAGTGCGGGACTAGTCCTGGCTACCCTCAGTGCGGGACTAGTCCGGGTTACTCTCAGTGCGGGACTAGTCCTGGCTACCCTCAGTGCGGGGGTTACCCTCAGTGCGGGACTAGTCCGGGTTACCCTCAGTGCGGGACTAGTCCGGGTTACTCTCAGTGCGGGACTAGTCCGGGCTACCCTCGGTGCGGGACTAGTCCGGGTTACTCTCAGTGCGGGACTAGTCCGGGCTACCCTCAGTGCGGGACTAGTCCGGGTTACTCTCAGTGCGGGACTAGTCCGGGCTACCCTCAGTGCGGGACTAGTCCGGGCTACCCTCAGTGCGGGACTAGTCCGGGCTACCCTCAGTGCGGGACTAGTCCGGGCTACCCTCAGTGCGGGACTAGTCCGGGTTACCCTCAGTGCGGGACTAGTCCGGGTTACCCTCAGTGCGGGACTAGTCCGGGCTACCCTCAGTGCGGGACTAGTCCGGGCTACCCTCAGTGCGGGACTAGTCCGGGTTACTCTCAGTGCGGGACTAGTCCGGGCTACCCTCAGTGCGGGACTAGTCCTGGCTACTCTCAGTGCGGGACTAGTCTGGGTTACCCTCAGTGCGGGACTAGTCCGGGCTACCCTCAGTGCGGGACTAGTCCTGGTTACCTCCCCCCCCCCCCTCAGTGCGGGACTAGTCCTGGTTACCTCCCCCCCCCCTCGGTGCGGGACTAGTCCTGGTTACCTCCCCCCCCCTCAGTGCGGGACTAGTCCTGGTTACCTCCCCCCCCCCTCAGTGCGGGACTAGTCCTGGTTACCTCCCCCCCCCCTCAGTGCGGGACTAGTCCTGGTTACCTCCCCCCCCTCTCGGTGCGGGACTAGTCCTGGTTACCTCCCCCCCCCCCTCAGTGCGGGACTAGTCCTGGTTACCTCCCCCCCCCCCCTCGGTGCGGGACTAGTCCTGGTTACCTCCCCCCCCCTCAGTGCGGGACTAGTCCTGGTTACCTCCCCCCCCCTCGGTGCGGGACTAGTCCTGGTTACCTCCCTCCCCCCTTGGTTCGGGATAGGCCATGCTATTCGCTACAAGCTTCTCTCGTACTGCAAGGGTTAAAATAAGAGAGACAACACTAAAAAAGGGATTAGGAGCCATGGATGTAAAAGTAGATGTAAGGAAACAATAGACTTGCTGGTCACTGTGTATGTTTAAAGTGAACACTGAACCCTTAATGCACATAGGGACGTGCCTTCCAGGAGCCCGAATAGCTGCTGCTCTGACATGTAGGAATATATGGAAGCGTGAAGGGAAATAAGAGAATAATAACTTTCATTACAATGCAATTATCGTCTCTCTCTCTGTGCGTGGTTCAATCTAGAATAGAGACAGTGGGCCCAGGTTCACTAAGCAGCCTTCTGCCCTACACTGACTTGAATGGGAAGTGAGACGCCTTCCAGGTGTCTTTTGGCAGCAGACTGCTTAGTAGACATGAGCAGTCTCATGTCACGTCTCACCGCCTGAGGTGTTCCTCCCCTGAGCTTGCTGCTGCTGCTGCTGCAGGTGCTGTGGACATGTCACTACTTTAGAATGCATCGTTTAGCACTTCCTTTCCCAGCCAATACACAGAACCACTTGTAAAGTGCACTAGAGATTCAGTCATAGCACCCGGCTGAAAGCCTGTAACCCATGTATGTCGGGCTGTGTATGGAACACACAGCGGTGAGGCTAGGGAGGGGAGCTATGAAAGTTCCCTCTATTGTGCAGCTTCCCCGTGTCTGGAGAAGAACGTGGCCCCAAGTATTTAAGTGAAACTGTTCCCTTCACCGGACAACGACTTCCCGGCATTTTGAATCGAGGCCAATGCCTCCCGAGATCAGCGGGGTGTGTGTCAGGAATTCCTTAGGGCATGAAAATATCAGCTGTTCAAAAAAAATCCCTTTTAAATAAAAAATGTATTTGAACATTCTGGTGCTTTTTGCCCCAGTTTCCAAACTGAAAGATTTTAATATATATATATATCATTATTTTATTTTTTAAAGAGGTAACACATGTTCTCAAGTTTGGTAAATGTGCATACTAGGGTCAGTTCCTAAGGTAGATACGGTCAATCCAGGCTCGTTTAGCTGGTGCAACACATTAAACAGATAAATAAATCTGAGAATCCAAAAATATATATGCATCCTGCCTCAGTTAGTGCCAAGAAAATTGTCCGCCATTGCTACATATAAAGCGATTTTCCGGGTTCTGTTTATTAAAACCGAACAAGACTTATCATACAAACAAAATCCCGTTGAAGCAGCGCTATCTTCCCCGTTGCGATACTATTTTTTGCCCCGGCTCTTGGTAAATAGTTCCCTTTGTGTCATAGTCATAACACCCGTGGGTAAATATAATGCCACGGAATGTGGGGAATAGTTATATCCGTCCTCAAGGGCCACCAACAGGTTAAGTTTTCAGGATACCCCTGCTTCAGCACAGGGGGCTCAATCAGTTGGAGACTGAGTCCCCCTGTGCTGAAGCAGGGAGCCACTGATTGAGTCCCCCCTGTGCTGATGCAGCGATATCCATAAAACCTGACCTGTTGGTGGCCCTTTAGGGCTGGAATTGAGAACCCTTGGGTTAGGGTACTGACCTCAACGTAGCCATCTTTCATCAGCCCTAAATGGAAATAATTCCCATAATATACACGTACAACTGTTACGAGAGATGTGTATCACTGGCCTTTTCGGTTCTGTTACTTTTGCCTACAGAGATTTGAATGTATTGCTTCTTAACTTACATGCAGCTTTAATAGTTCTTATTGGTTAACCTGTGCAGGGCTGGAATGGCCCACAATGCATCACTTTACAAGGCCTACCCAGCACAAAAGGATTTAAAGGTGCTACAGATTATTTTGGTTCGCGACCCCCCTCTCCCCAAGTATTATACACACTCGGACAGGCCCGTTAAATGAATGTAACAACAGATGTTTTGTTCAACATAAACTACTGCAATGTTAATGATTTTGCCTTTATTTCTTTTAGAATAAGCTTTATAAATATCTGTAGAGTCAATCGAAGTATAATTCTTTAAGGAATCACTCTAAGACGCCTACAAAAACTTGTATATTTTTAAGTGTGCCAATTTGTAAAATATTTTGTAAGTGTATATTTTTCTTAGAAAAGTGCTGTGTAGTGTTTGTATGTGAGGTTTTCCTTTTTTGGCACCCTGGGGTGCTATTAAAAGGATACATACTTAAAGGTTTCTGGTTTTAAAAACCAAAATACAAAGAAAAAAATTACATTTTGTTGGACATTTTGTAAGAAAACAATTATTGTGAAAGAGTGTAGTGATTTTGTGTAAAGATTCATTGAGACCTTTGTGAACTCTTTTGCTGTTTTATAGATTCTCTTGTAAATTATTCTTGTAAGATTTGGGGTTTTGTTGTTCTTGTTGCAAAGTTTTTTCAATATTTGTGATTGATCCTGTATGGTGATAATGTCACATTGTAAACATGATGAGTTTTGGTAAATTGTTTATGGAATAAATAAAAAAAATCTGTTCTTAAGTTTACACTTTTTTTGGGGTGGGTGGGGGGGGAGAAAACAAAGAATTCGGGGGGAGAAAACAAAGAATTCGGGGGGAGAAAACAAAGAATTCGCCAGCTTTCGACCTCCAACATTTTGAAAACGTATTATCAATAATGGAAATTATAATCTCATGAATTTCCTGCTGCTTGAATGTTTTGTTTGTATCTGTGTTAGCCCATGTAGGGATGAAGATCTCGTTTAGAAAATGCATATATTGCAGGGGCGGCCAGGCCCTGTCCTCAAGAGCTACCAACAGATCATGTTTTCAGGATATCCCTGCTTCAGCACAGGTGGCTCAATCAGTGGCTGAAGCAGGGACTGATTGAGCCATCTGCGCTGAAGCTGGGATATCCTTAAAACCTGACCTGTTGCTGTTGGTAGCCCTTGAGGACTGGGGTTGGCCGCCCCTGAGAGTGAGCCCAGCAATTCTTGGTTCCTTTTATAAATTGACTTGGTATTAAGTAAAAATGTGCATCGTTTTTGCTGAACTTCACGAACCAGGCGAAATGTGCCTATTTTCTTTTGTGAAAAAATGTCATGTAAATTGCCAAGCATAAAAAGCCAGTGGGCAAAGTGACGCGGTCCCGTATATACCGCCATTTTCTTTTTAGAATTTCTGTTAAAAAGTGGCAAAGTTGTGAACCAAATTGGAAGACAGACAGCTCCAGCTATGAGCTTTGCAATCTGATTGGATACAACCCATGCCTTATCAGCGCAGGCAGGGATGAACCCTGCAATCTGATTGGATACAACCCATGCCTTATCAGCGCAGGCAGGGATGAACCCTGCAATCTGATTGGATACAACCCATGCCTTATCAGCGCAGGCAGGGATGAACCCTGCAATCTGATTGGATACAACCCATGCCTTATCAGTTATGAATGAAACCTGTATTTGGTAATTATTCACCCCAGCCAGATTTGAACTCATGTACACAAACATGGCATTGCAGGTTCCTCCTACATGAATGGGTTAATATTCCGAGATATCCCAGGGCCAAACTGAGTGAGGTTTGGAGCGCCTGATTTTATCAGCGAGATCCCACTGCAGTGTGTGAGACGCGGATGCAAATAATCAGTGCAACTTGTTACCCTGAACTCTGATTAATGAAACGTATTGTTCGGGTGCGCACATCAGTTTATCCGTATAGGGAAGTGTACATCAGCTGCATAACTGGCTTGTTATTAAGCTGTCTTCATAAAAATACAATGCGATGTAATGAAAAACTAAGCTCTGCTTCTCAATATGTGCTGATTAAATGTCACACAAATTACAAATAAAATCTGCACTGCAGGGGGAGCCCAGGGAATGGGTCTAAGAGCCGCATTGTGTATTAAAGTGTATTAAAGATGCAGTTCCACTCAGTACGTCCCTATGTAGTGTACACTTTACATATATATATATACACTTTACAGGAACAAATCCTCCTTACGTCTCCTGGTCAGAAAGCGTATCGCACAGCAGATGCTAATGCCAATTATCGGCTATGGGGACATAGTATACGGCTCGGCACCTCAAACCCACCTTAGCAAACTTGACACCCTCTACAATTCAATATGCAGTTTTGTTCTCCAATGCAACTACAACACACATCACTGCGAAATGCTCAAAGAACTAGATTGGTCATCACTCGAGTCTAGGCGCAAAGTTCATCTCACCTGTCTTGCATTCAAATACTTTCTGTGCAAGCTACCCGCCTATCTGAACAAGCTCCTCACCCCTACCACACGCAGCACCTATCTGAGATCTGACTCCAAAAGACTGTTCATGGTCCCAAGGTTCAGCAAAGTATCCGGCCGCTCCTCCTCCTCTTACCGTGCACCCCAAAACTGGAACAGTCTGCCGGAGACTCTCACATCCACCACCGGTCTAAGTTCTTTCATAACTAAAGCGGTCTCGCATTTTAATCTGGTCAGTAACTGTTACATACGCCACTTACCTTGCTTCAGCCGGCCGTGTGATGCGTCGCCATGGCAACGCGGTGTAAAACGACGCTGTGGGGCTATGTGACATGTCTTCACATGCGTCAAATGATGCCATGGGTCACATGATGTGACGTCACATAACCCCGCAGCGTCATTTGATGCGGATCCAACGTGGGGCAGGGGGGGGGGGAGGGCGAGGCGCAAGAACCAGGGCAAGCAAGACGGGGGCGCAGCAGCAAAAGTTTGCACTCCCCTTCTAAAGTTGGAGGAAAGGAGATTTAAGGAAAGGGTTATTTACAGTAAGCGCAGTTACAGTGTGGGATTCATTACCCATGGAGACTGTGATGGCAGATACAGTAGATTTGTTCAAAAAAAAGGTTGGACATCCTTTTAGAAATTAAAGGTATACAGGGATATACCAAATAAGTGACATGGGAAGGATGTTGATCCCGAGAGTAATCCGATTGACAATATTTGGAGTCAGGAAGGAATTTATTTTTCTCCTTATGAGATATCATTGGATAATGTGTCACTTGTGTGTTTGCCTTCATCTGGATCAATATATTGTAAGTACGGATATAGGATAAAGTATCTGTCGTCTAAATTTAGCATAGGTTGAACTTGATGGACGCATGTCTTTTTTTAACCTCATCTACCATGTAAATATGATACGAGATGTGAATAAATGTATTCTGGAACAAGATGTGTGTGTGTGTGTGTGTCCTGTTTATATACAATCAGTGTGTACTTGGGTGCGTTCTGTCCAATAAGTAATACAAAAAACGAAAGTAGGACAAACTCCAATCTGTAAAAAATATATATTTAATAGTTCCGTTGAGCTATTAAATACAATTTTTTTGGAAAATTGGAATGTTTGTCTTTCTTTTGGTATATATATATATATAGTGTATATTTTTTGTTTTTTCAGGCACACACTGCATTGTTAAAACCACCAAAGGTTTGATGTAAAATAATATGGTCTCCATTAAGGATTTTCTACAATATTTATTTATAAAATGTTTTACCAGGAAGTAATACATTGAGAGTTACCGCTTGTTCTCACGTATGTCCTGGGCACAGAGTTATAATGACAAATACATAGTTACAAATACATAGTTACAATGAGTGAAATGGGTTATACATTATATACAAGACTTTGCATGCACAGTTAGAGATAATATATATTAAACAGTTACAGACCAGATTAAAATGTGAGACAGCTTTAGTTTTGAAAGAACTCAGACTGGTGGCAGCTCCGAGAGTCTCCGGGAGTTCCAGGTGTGGGGGGCACGGTAAGAGACTCCGGGAGACTGTTCCAGGTGTGGGGGGCACGGTCAGAGACTCCGGGAGACTGTTCCAGGTGTGGGGGGCACGGTAAGAGACTCTGGGAGACTGTTCCAGGTGTGGAGGGCACGGTAAGAGACTCCGGTAGACTGTTCCAGGTGTGGGGGGCACGGTCAGAGACTCCGGTAGACTGTTCCAGGTGTGGGGGGCACGGTAAATATGCAGTAAATCCTCACGCTGATCACTGCACCTTTGGAAATGCTGTGGAAATATTTCCCCGCTTGTTACAAACCCGTAGGGAAAGCAGTGGGACTGCAGTACATACAATATTGGGCTGTGTGACATTTTGCTCTTTGGAACAAGTTTGAAAAGAAACTCTTTAGCTTATCTTACATGATAATGCAGAAAGTAAAAGGCAGCGATAATTTTACATGAGCGTTTAAATCAACCCCCTGTAATTACATAGTCACATCTAAATGCATGGTTGCAGCTCTGTAAGCGGACACTACCATTTTTGAAACACGCACGCTGATCATTAAAAATATCACATCCTCCACATGTCCATTTCTTCACGATTAGCACCAGAACTTTGAACTAAAATGTACTGTATAAAACAATGAGAGGCGTTTGTTAAAGCAGAAGACAGAGTGAGCTCATAGAAGACACGTTGGATTGGTGTAGGTTAGTAGTACTACTCCCGAGACTATGTATCCAGGGAACACAGGGAATGACGAGCACAGGAAGCACATGGCGTGACATTGCTGCGTTTTTATTTGCAGTTTACTAGTTGTATTATTGTCATTATTCACATGCCATTGCATGCGCTGTGTGATACAATCATTATATGCAAATGATATGAAGCAGGCATACTGTATGTACATTGTAAGCACTCACCCACCACCAGGATTGAATTAATGGTATAGTAACAATTGGGAATAACAAAAGACATATGTCCATCAAAGTAAACCTTTTATTTAGTGCTATACTGGGGTAACACACTTTCATTCTGCAGACATTGATCCAGAAGAATTAATTAAAGAGCAATGTACTGATCTTATACAGATAGAAAGGTTTTCACTGCATCTCCTGTATGTGATGCTGAGTGGGACGTTCCTTTCAGCCATACACAACTACCACAGACATGCCAGCTCTCACCGCTACCACAGACATGCCAGCTCTCACCGCTACCACAGACATACCAGCTCTCACCGCTACCACAGACATGCCAGCTCTCACCGCTACCACAGACATGCCAGCTCTCACTAATACCACAGACATGCCAGCTCTCACCACTACCACAGACATGCCAGCTCTCACTAATACCGCAGACATGCCAGCTCTCACTAATACCATAGACATGCCAGCTCTCACTAATACCACAGACATGCCAGCTCTCACTAATACCGCAGACATGCCAGCTCTCACTAATACCACAGACATGCCAGCTCTCACCGCTACCACAGACATGCCAGCTCTCACTAATACCACAGACATGCCAGCTCTCACTAATACCGCAGACATGCCAGCTCTCACTAATACCGCAAACATGCCAGCTCTCACTAATACCACAGACATGCCAGCTCTCACCGCTACCACAGACATGCCAGCTCTCACCGCTACCACAGACATGGCAGCTCTCACCGCTACCACAGACATGCCAGCTCTCACTAATACCGCAGACATGGCAGCTCTCACTAATACCGCAGACATGCCAGCTCTCACTAATACCACAGACATGCCAGCTCTCACCGCTACCACAGACATGCCAGCTCTCACCGCTACCACAGACATGCCAGCTCTCACCGCTACCACAGACATGCCAGCTCTCACCGCTACCACAGACATGCCAGCTCTCACTAATACCGCAGATATGGCAGCTCTCACCGCTACCACAGACATGCCAGCTCTCACTAATACCACAGACATGCCAGCTCTCACCGCTACCACAGACATGCCAGCTCTCACTAATACAGCAGACATGCCAGCTCTCACCGCTACCACAGGCATGCCAGCTCTCACTAATACCACAGACATGCCAGCTCTCACTAATACCACAGACATGCCAGCTCTCACCGCTACCACAGACATGCCAGCTCTCACCGCTACCACAGACATGCCAGCTCTCACCGCTACCACAGACATGCCAGCTCTCACTAATACCACAGGCATGCCAGCTCTCACTAATACCACAGACATGCCAGCTCTCACTAATACCACAGACATGCCAGCTCTCACTAATACCACAGACATGCCAGCTCTCACCGCTACCACAGACATGCCAGCTCTCACTAATGCCACAGGCATGCCAGCTCTCACCGCTACCACAGACATGCCAGCTCTCACTTCTACCACAGACATGCCAGCTCTCACCGCTACCACAGACATGCCAGCTCTCACTGCTACCACAGACATGCCAGCTCTCACCGCAACCACAGACATGCCAGCTCTCACAAATACCACAGACATGCCAGCTCTCACTAATACCACAGACATGCCAGCTCTCACCGCTACCACAGACATGGCAGCTCTCACCGCTACCACAGACATGCCAGCCCTCACCGCTACCACAGACACGGCAGCTCTTACTAATACCACAGACATGCCAGCTCTCACTAATACCACAGACATGCCAGCTCTCACTGCTACCACAGACATGGCAGCTCTCACCGCTACCACAGGCATGCCAGCTCTCACCGCTACCAAAGACACGGCAGCTCTCACTAATACCACAGACATGGCAGCTCTCACCGCTACCACAGACATGCCAGCTCTCACTAATACCACAGACATGCAGGCTCTCACCACTACCACAGACATGGCAGCTCTCACTCCTACCACAGACATGCCAGCTCTCACTAATACCACAGACATGCCAGCTCTCACTAATACCACAGACATGTCAGCTCTCACTAATACCACAGACATGCCAGCTCTCACCGCTACCACAGACATGCCAGCTCTCACTGCTACCACAAACATGCCAGCTGTCACCGCTACCACAGACATGCCAGCTCTCACTAATACCACAGACATGCCAGCTCTCACTAATACCACAGACATGCCAGCTCTCACCGCTACCACAGACATGCCAGCTCTCACTAATACCGCAGACATGGCAGCTCTCACCGCTACCGCAGACATGCCAGCTCTCACTAATACCACAGACATGCCAGCTCTCACCGCTACAACAGACATGCCAGCTCTCACTAATACCGCAGACATGCCAGCTCTCACCGCTACCACAGGCATGCCAGCTCTCACTGCTACCGCACACATGGCAGCTCTCACTAATACCACAGACACGGCAGCTCTCACTAATACCACACACATGGCAGCTCTCACTAATACCACACACATAGCAGCTCTCACTAATACCACAGACACGGCAGCTCTCACTAATACCACAGACATGCCAGCTATCACCGCTACCACAGACACGGCAGCTCTCACTAATACCACAGACATGCCAGCTCTCAACGCTACCACAGACATGCCAGCTCTCAACGCTACCACAGACATGCCAGTTCTCACCGCTACCACAGACATGCCAGCTCTCACTAATACCACAGACATGCCAGCTCTCACTGCTACCACAGACATGCCAGCTCTCACCGCTACCATAGACATGCCAGCTCTCACCGCTACCACAGACATGCCAGCTCTCACCGCTACCACAGACACAGCAGCTCTCACTAATACCACAGACATGCCAGCTCTCACTAATACCACAGACATGCCAGCTCTCACCGCTACCACAGACATGGCAGCTCTCACCGCTACCACAGACACGGCAGCTCTCACCGCTACCACAGACACGGCAGCTCTCACTAATACCAGAGACATGCCAGCTCTCACTAATACCACAGACATGCCAGCTCTCACCGCTACCACAGACATGCCAGCTCTCACTAATACCACAGACATGCCAGCTCTCACCGCTACCACAGACATGCCAGCTCTCACCGCTACCACAGACATGCCAGCTCTCACCGCTACCACAGACATGCCAGCTCTCACTAATACCACAGACATGCCGGCTCTCAACGCTACCACAGACATTCCAGCTCTCACCGCTACCACAGACATGCCAGCTCTCAACGCTACCACAGACATGCCAGCTCTCACCGCTACCACAGACATGGCAGCTCTCACCGCTACCACAGACATGCCAGTTCTCACCGCTACCACAGACATGCCAGCTCTCACTAATACCACAGACATGCCAGCTCTCACTAATACCACAGACATGCCAGCTCTCACTGCTACCACAGACATGCCAGCTCTCACCGCTACCACAGACATGCCAGCTCTCACCGCTAACACAGACACGGCAGCTCTCACTAATACCACAGACATGCCAGCTCTCACTAATACCACAGACATGCCAGCTCTCACCGCTACCACAGACATGGCAGCTCTCACCGCTTCCACAGACACGGCAGCTCTCACCGCTACCACAGACACGGCAGCTCTCACTAATACCAGAGACATGCCAGCTCTCACTAATACCACAGACATGCCAGCTCTCACCGCTACCACAGACATGCCAGCTCTCACTAATACCACAGACATGCCAGCTCTCACCGCTACCACAGACATGCCAGCTCTCATCGCTACCACAGACATGCCAGCTCTCACCGCTACCACAGACATGCCAGCTCTCACTAATACCACAGACATGCCAGCTCTCAACGCTACCACAGACATACCAGCTCTCAACGCTACCACAGACATGCCAGCTCTCACCGCTACCACAGACATGCCAGCTCTCACCGCTACCACAGACATGCCAGCTCTCACCGCTACCACAGACATGCCAGCTCTCACCGCTACCACAGACATGCCAGCTCTCACCGCTACCACAGACATGCCAGCTCTCACTAATACCACAGACATGCCAGCTCTCACCGCTACTACAGACATGCCAGCTCTCACTAATACCGCAGACATGGCAGCTCTCACCGCTACCCCAGACATGCCAGCTCTCACTAATACCACAGACATGCCAGCTCTCACCGCTACAACAGACATGCCAGCTCTCACTAATACCACAGACATGTCAGCTCTCACTGCTACCACAGACATGCCAGCTCTCACTAATACCACAGACATGCCAGCTCTCACCGCTACCACAGACATGCCAGCTCTCACCGCTACCACAGACATGCCAGCTCTCACTAATACCACAGGCATGCCAGCTCTCACCGCTACCACAGACATGCCAGCTCTCACTCCTACCACAGACATGCCAGCTCTCACCGCTACCACAGACATGCCATCTCTCACCGCTACCACAGACATGCCAGCTCTCACCGCAACCACAGACATGCCAGCTCTCACTAATACCACAGACATAGCAGCTCTCACTGCAACCACAGACATGCCAGCTCTCACTCCTACCACAGACATGCCAGCTCTCACCGCTACCACAGACATGGCAGCTCTCACCGCTACCACAGACATGCCAGCTCTCACCGCTACCACAGACACAGCAGCTCTCACTAATACCACAGACATGCCAGCTCTCACTAATACCACAGACATGCCAGCTCTCACCGCTACCACAGACATGGCAGCTCTCACCGCTACCACAGACACGGCAGCTCTCACTAATACCAGAGACATGCCAGCTCTCACTAATACCACAGACATGCCAGCTCTCACCGCTACCACAGACATGCCAGCTCTCACTAATACCACAGACATGCCAGCTCTCACCGCTACCACAGACATGCCAGCTCTCACCGCTACCACAGACATGCCAGCTCTCACCGCTACCACAGACATGCCAGCTCTCACTAATACCACAGACATGCCGGCTCTCAACGCTACCACAGACATTCCAGCTCTCAACGCTACCACAGACATGCCAGCTCTCACCGCTACCACAGACATGGCAGCTCTCACCGCTACCACAGACATGCCAGTTCTCACCACTACCACAGACATGCCAGCTCTCACTAATACCACAGACATGCCAGCTCTCACTAATACCACAGACATGCCAGCTCTCACTGCTACCACAGACATGCCAGCTCTCACCGCTACCACAGACATGCCAGCTCTCACCGCTACCACAGACACGGCAGCTCTCACTAATACCACAGACATGCCAGCTCTCACTAATACCACAGACATGCCAGCTCTCACCGCTACCACAGACATGGCAGCTCTCACCGCTTCCACAGACACGGCAGCTCTCACCGCTACCACAGACACGGCAGCTCTCACTAATACCAGAGACATGCCAGCTCTCACTAATACCACAGACATGCCAGCTCTCACCGCTACCACAGACATGCCAGCTCTCACTAATACCACAGACATGCCAGCTCTCACCGCTACCACAGACATGCCAGCTCTCATCGCTACCACAGACATGCCAGCTCTCACCGCTACCACAGACATGCCAGCTCTCACTAATACCACAGACATGCCAGCTCTCAACGCTACCACAGACATACCAGCTCTCAACGCTACCACAGACATGCCAGCTCTCACCGCTACCACAGACATGCCAGCTCTCACCGCTACCACAGACATGCCAGCTCTCACCGCTACCACAGACATGCCAGCTCTCACCGCTACCACAGACATGCCAGCTCTCACCGCTACCACAGACATGCCAGCTCTCACTAATACCACAGACATGCCAGCTCTCACCGCTACTACAGACATGCCAGCTCTCACTAATACCGCAGACATGGCAGCTCTCACCGCTACCCCAGACATGCCAGCTCTCACTAATACCACAGACATGCCAGCTCTCACCGCTACAACAGACATGCCAGCTCTCACTAATACCACAGACATGTCAGCTCTCACTGCTACCACAGACATGCCAGCTCTCACTAATACCACAGACATGCCAGCTCTCACCGCTACCACAGACATGCCAGCTCTCACCGCTACCACAGACATGCCAGCTCTCACTAATACCACAGGCATGCCAGCTCTCACCGCTACCACAGACATGCCAGCTCTCACTCCTACCACAGACATGCCAGCTCTCACCGCTACCACAGACATGCCATCTCTCACCGCTACCACAGACATGCCAGCTCTCACCGCAACCACAGACATGCCAGCTCTCACTAATACCACAGACATAGCAGCTCTCACTGCAACCACAGACATGCCAGCTCTCACTCCTACCACAGACATGCCAGCTCTCACCGCTACCACAGACATGGCAGCTCTCACCGCTACCACAGACATGCCAGCTCTCACCGCTACCACAGACATGGCAGCTCTCACCGCTACCACAGACATGCCAGCTCTCACCGCTACCACACACATGCCAGCTCTCACCGCTACCACAGACATGCCAGCTCTCACCGCTACCGCAGACATGCAAGCTCTCACCGCTACCGCAGACATGGCAGCTCTCACTAATACCACACACACGGCAGCTCTCACTAATACCACACACATGGCAGCTCTCACTAATACCACACACACGGCAGCTCTCACTAATACCACAGACACAGCAGCTCTCACTAATACCACAGACACGCCAGCTATCAACGCTACCACAGACACGGCAGCTTTCACTAATACCACAGACATGGCAGCTCTCACCGCTACCACAGACATGCCAGCTCTCACCGCTACCACAGACATGCCAGCTCTCACCGCTACCACAGACATGCCAGCTCTCACTAATACCACAGACATGCCAGCTCTCACCGCTACCACAGACACGGCAGCTCTCACTAATACCACAGACATGCCAGCTCTCACTAATACCACAGACATGCCAGCTCTCACCGCTACCACAGACATGGCAGCTCTCACCGCTACCACAGACACGGCAGCTCTCACTAATACCAGAGACATGCCAGCTCTCACTAATACCACAGACATGCCAGCTCTCACCGCTACCACAGACATGCCAGCTCTCACTAATACCACAGACATGCCAGCTCTCACCGCTACCACAGACATGCCAGCTCTCACCGCTACCACAGACATGCCAGCTCTCACTAATACCACAGACATGCCAGCTCTCAACGCTACCACAGACATACCAGCTCTCAACGCTACCACAGACATGCCAGCTCTCACCGCTACCACAGACATGCCAGCTCTCACTAATACCACAGACATGCCAGCTCTCACCGCTACCACAGACATGCCAGCTCTCACCGCTACCACAGACATGCCAGCTATCACCGCTACCACAGACATGGCAGCTCTCACCGCTACCACAGACATGCCAGCTCTCACTGCTACCACAGACATGCCAGCTCTCACCGCTACCACAGACATGCCAGCTCTCACTCATACCACAGACATGGCAGCTCTCACTAATACCACAGACATACCAGCTCTCACTCATACCACAGACATGCCAGCTCTCACTAATACCACAGACATGCCAGCTCTCACCGCTACCACAGACATGGCAGCTCTCACTAATACCACAGACATGCCAGCTCTAACCGCTACTACAGACATGCCAGCTCTCACCGCTACCACAGACATGCCAGCTCTCACAGCTACCACAGACATGCCAGCTCTCACTGCTACCACAGACATGCCAGCTCTCACCGCTACCACAGACATGCCAGCTCTCACTAATACCACAGACATGCCAGCTCTCACTAATACCACAGACATGCCAGCTCTCACAGCTACCACAGACATGCCAGCTCTCACTGCTACCACAGACATGCCAGCTCTCACCGCTACCACAGACATGCCAGCTCTCACTAATACCACAGACATGCCAGCTCTCACTAATACCACAGACATGCCAGCTCTCACTCCTACCACAGACATGGCAGCTCTCACCGCTACCACAGACATGCCAGCTCTCACTAATACCACAGACATGGCAGCTCTCACTGCTACCACAGACATGCCAGCTCTCACTAATACCACAGACATGCCAGCTCTCACTAATACCACAGACATGCCAGCTCTCACTGCTACCACAGACATGCCAGCTCTCAACGCTACCACAGACATGCCAGCTCTCACTAATACCACAGACATGCCAGCTCTCACTAATACCGCAGACATGCCAGCTCTCACTAATACCGCAGACATGCCAGCTCTCACTAATACCACAGACATGCCAGCTCTCACCGCTACCACAGACATGCCAGCTCTCACCGCTACCACAGACATGCCAGCTCTCACTGCTACCACAGACATGCCAGCTCTCACTAATACCACAGACATGCCAGCTCTCACTGCTACCACAGACATGCCAGCTCTCACTGCTACCACAGACATGCCAGCTCTCACTGCTACCACAGACATGCCAGCTCTCACTAATACCACAGTCATGCCAGCTCTCACTAATACCACAGACATGGCAGCTCTCACTGATACCACAGACATGCCAGCTCTCACTAATACCACAGACATGCCAGCTCTCACCGCTACCACAGACATGCCAGCTCTCACTAATACCACAGTCATGCCAGCTCTCACTAATACCACAGACATGGCAGCTCTCACTAATACCACAGACATGCTAGCTCTCACCGCTACCACAGACATGCCAGCTCTCACTAATACCACAGACATACCAGCTCTCACTAATACCACAGACATGCCAGCTCTCACTAATACCACAGACATGCCAGCTCTCACTTATACCACAGACATGCCAGCTCTCACTTATACCACAGACATGCCAGCTCTCACTAATACCACAGACATGCCAGCTCTCACTAATACCACAGACATGCCAGCTCTCACTAATACCACAGACATGCCAGCTCTCACTGCTACCACAGACATGCCAGCTCTCACTAATACCACAGACATGCCAGCTCTCACCGCTACCACAGACATGCCAGCTCTCAATGCTGCTCTGAAATACACTTTAATAGAATACTATACGTTCCATTCAATTGTCATTTTCTGACCCAGAAATCCCCCGTCCCTCTTATTTGGGGTTCTCAGGGGTTGTTATATCTGTGCTAGGCAAGCCATAGGCCCGTCATTCAATAGGATGTACAGAGGTCTTCAGCCTTGCTCAGGAACATTTAATCTCCATCCATTTATAAGGGGAATGCACAGCAGGAAGGAGCAGGTGGTATGATCGCTGTTACAGGCTAACCTTTTAAAGGGGGTGAACTTGTCCCAAGACAGGGAACAAGAGTAGAACAATCTATTGAATATGGTATATATGGTAGGGTGGGCAACTCCAGTCCTCACTGGCCACCAACAGGTCAGGTTTTAAGCATATCCCAGCTTCAGCACAGGACTGAGCCACTGATTGAGCCACTTGTGCTGAAGCAGGGATATCCTGAAAACCTGACCTGTTGATGGCCATTGAGGACTGGAGTTGGCCACTCCTATGGTTGGGAGTTAACTTTGCGTATTGCATAGAAATACCTTTTAAAAAATATCCTACAATACCCCATCCAAGAAGAGTTGGGATAAATAACGGCCCTTACACACCGGGCAGTTTTATTATCTACATTTCAGTTATTATACAATATGCCTTCCAAGGCTAGAGGTTCGGAGAGAAAGCCCTCGTTGGGAGCAAAGGTCCAGTGAACCCTGTGCCATGGCTTGTAAAAAGAGACGACCCTACTATAGGGTGAAAATGCTGGTAAGGTAAAGGTGACAGGTAAAGGTAAGGTTAAGGTAAAGGTAAGGTAAAGGTAAAGGTGACAGGTAAAGGTAAGGTAAAGGTGACAAGGTAAAGGTGACAAGGTAAAGGTAAGGTAAAGATGACAAGGTAAAGGTGACAAGGTAAGGTAAAGGTGACAGGTAAAGGTAAGGTAAAGCTGACAAGGTGAAGGGGTAAAGGTAAGGTAAAGGTGACAAGGTAAAGGTGACATGGTAAAGGTGACAAGGTAAAGGTGACAAGGTAAAGGTGACAAGGTAAAGGTGACAAGGTAAAGTAAAGGTGACAAGGTAAAGGTAAGGTAAAGGTGACAAGGTAAAGGTAAGGTTAAAGGTGACAAGGTAAAGGTGACAAGGTAAAGTAAAGGTGACAAGGTAAAGGTAAGGTAAAGGTAAGGTAAAGGTGACAAGGTAAAGGTGACAAGGTAAAGGTGACAAGGTAAAGTAAAGGTGACAAGGTAAAGGTAAGGGTAAGGTAAAGGTGACAAGGTAAAGGTAAGGTAAAGGTGACAAGGTAAAGGTGACAAGGTAAAGGTGACAAGGTAAAGGTGACAAGGTAAAGGTGACATGGTAAAGGTGACAAGGTAAAGGTGACAAGGTAAAGGTGACAAGGTAAAGGTGACAAGGTAAAGGTGACAAGGTAAAGGTGACAAGGTAAGGTAAAGGTAAGGTAAAAGTGACAAGGTGTGCTGAATCCCTCCCTATGAGTCTGCAGAGTTATACTCGGACTATATACAGGTAACTCTGACCGGTGCTCCTATAGCCAACAAACATACACAATAGTCATACTACAGTACTATAGAAATCAAAACAGTTTTTATAGAACACTTCAATAAATCAAAATAACACATTTGCCACATATACATAAACACCACCTGAGTGTGAGGCCATATCCCTTGTAATACAGAGTAATACGCTGGCAGTCACTAAAAACTAAATGATTTGTCAACAATTGCTGGCAAAAAAATGGCAACATTTCGGCTGCTACACGTAAAGAAAAAACCCGCACAGCTTTATTTTAATGAACCATGGTGAGGTGCTAACTGGGTGGGGACATGAGTGTACATAGAAGAAAAGGAACCCTGTCTTCAAGCACTCTGTCACCAATACATGTGTTATTGTAAGGTTAAAAAACTTTATTAAATAGCAATGAATAAAAAAAAGGGAGTTAAAATACAATTAAATAGTAAGTCAACAGCACGTGACTGTATCATAAGTGACCCAGCTATGGCTAGGTGGGTAGATGTACATATGGAGATAAAAGTATTCCAGTGGCCCTATTTAGTGCCTGACTTATGCCTAACATTCTCACACCTAACCTCTCAGTATCTATACCTTGAGGTTTTTTCTGGTTAGCCCAACACCAACATAAATACAGGGAGTCACTCTACAGGTTTGACTACCGCCTATCATGCTAGAGTGTGTTAATGTACACACTATATGAAGTTTGCCTATACAGCGCGTTACAACATACGCCCTGATACATCAACATTGACATACACATTTCCTAGTGGGTTCATAACAGCCCCTCCACCTATATCTTTAGGTAGCTATTAACATAGCACTAGATCCCGAATATCTATTAGGGATCTCCATATGTACATCTACCCACCTAGCCATAGCTGGGTCACTTATGATACAGTCACGTGCTGTTGACTTACTATTTAATTGTATTTTAACTCCCTTTTTTTTATTCATTGCTAATTAATAAAGTTTTTTAACCTTACAATTACACATGTATTGGTGACAGAGTGCTTGAAGACAGGGTTCCTTTTCTTCTATGTACAACATTTCATCTGCCCCTGGCTCTTTCTCAAGGCCGTTCTATACACTATATTACCAGACTGTGGTCCCTCTCAGCACGAAATGTGTTGTGCGGTAGTTTCGGGATAGGGTTCGACCTCTTGTGGGTGCTGGGACTGAGTTTTAAAAGAACACATTTTACTTTCATTCGCAATCTCAATGTAAACTAGAGTATTTTAAAACGGGAAGTTATTCTGAGGGAAAAAAAGGGGATTTCTTTGACAAGTGTATTAGTAAATTACCCTAAGGTGTAACTGCGATAAATAAGCTACAAATTAACTTAGAAGTCATGTTATTAAATGTATTTTAATTTCCTCGTAGGGGCCAATTTTTAAGCACTAAGGTTAGGACAGAGACTTGCTAACAAGATGTGACGAGATGGTGGTGTCCGTTTATAATTAGGTACAGGCATACCCCACATTAACGTACGCAATGGGACCGGAGCGCGTAATATACAGGCATACCCCGCATTAATGTACGCAATGGGACCGGAGCATGTATGTAAAGCGAAAATGTACTTAAAGTGAAGCACTACCTTTTCCCCACTTATCGATGCATGTACTGTACTGCAATCGTCATATACGTGCATAACTGATGTAAATAACACATGTGTAACAGGCTCTACAGTCTCCCCGCTTGCGCACAGCTTCGGTACAGGTAGGGAGCCGGTATTGCTGTTCAGGACGTGCTGACAGGCGCATGCGTGAGCTGCCGTTTGCCTATTGAGCGAGATGTACTTACTCGCGAGTGTACTTAAAGTGAGTGTCCTTAAACCGGGGTATGCCTGTATTGTGCTTTTAAGTTGCAACCAAAAAAAAAAACACTGGAGAAACCCCAACTACTGATCATCTTTCTCTTCCAATTAAAAATGATTTTAAAAAAAGTGAATGAAGCTTAATTTGCTACCGAGTTCCACGTCTTGTAGCAGCCACGGGTAACACAAGGAAAGTATGCATCGACAAGTACCACGTTCAAATGTGTCTCAATATTGTTTTCATTGTAAACACCGATAGATATTTTAATAAAATGAGAATACAGAGAAAATGTTAAAAAAGAAAAAAAAAACAGAAAACTGGAATCCTTATTTATACTGAATTATTAAAGAATTTCATTATAAGAGAAAACAGGGAGAAGGAGTTGCTCAGTGAGTAAAAACATTAAGGGCCTCATGCAGAGAGCAGCGCTATGAACAATCTCGCCATTTTCCGGCAAAAATCGCGCTAAAAACAGCCGAAAATGGCGAGTTTGGAAAAAAGCGCCATTTTTTTTTTCCAATTGAAAATCGCGCCGCGCGGCTGGCGAGAAACTACATCTCGCCAGTCTGAAAAATATCCAAATTCAGAAAGGCGCGCTCGCCATCTAGCGGCTGTTTTTGGCGCGATTTTCGTCAATTTTCTCCGCCAACTAAAGTTGGCAAGAAGCCGGCTATAGGGAAAAAAAAAAAAAGCGCGATTTTTTTTTCTCTCCCTTTCAGCTGCGCGAATCTCCTCCTTTACAATTCTCCACATGCAGTAATGCTAAAAATAGCGGATTTTGCCCATTTCTGCATATGGAGAATAAAACTCTCCATTAAAGCTACTTTTTCTGAAACTCTCCAATTTTTAAATTCGCTGCTCTCTGCATAGGCCCCTAACTCTGCTATTACCGTTACCAGGTTTCTCCAAAAATTCTGGACACAAAATAGTGAAAGGTGCAATGCACTCGAGATACACATACCTCTCTCCACTCCATGCTGTTTCCTCCTCTCCTTGGCCCTACCCCCAGGCTCCTGACACCTCCTCCTGGTTGACTGCTGCTGGGTAATGCAGCCAATCAGTTAGCTGCCCAGCCTTCTAGCAACAGCCCTGCTCTCTCCCTGTGCAGGGAAATCCCACGGCCCTGAAAGCCGATCAGGTCACTATGTCCAGGGAGGTAACACCAGTATACCCACACATGTCCAGAGTGGTAATACCGGTATACCCATACATGTCCAGAGAGGTAATACCAGTATACACATACATGTCCAGAGAGGTAATACCGGACACATACATGTACAGAGAGGTAATACCAGACACATACATATCCCGAGAGGTAATACTGGACACATACATGTCCAGAGATTTAATACTGGTATACATACATGTCCAGAGAGGTAATACCGGTATACACATACACATCCAGAGAGGTAATACCGGACACATACATGTCCAGAGAGGTAATACCGGACACATACATGTCCAGAGAGGTAATACCAGACACATACATGTCCAGAGAGCAAATACCGGTATACATACATGTCCAGAGAGGTAGTACCAGTATACACATACATGTCCAGAGAGATAATACCGGTATACACATACATGTCCAGAGAGGTAGTACCGATATACACATACACATCCAGAGAGGTAATACCGGTATACACATACACGCCCAGAGAGGTAATATCGGTATGCACATACACGCCCAGAGAGGTAATACCGGTATGCACATACACACCCAGAGAGGTAATACCGGTATACACATACACGCCTAGAGAGGTAATACCGGTATACACATACACGCCCAGAGAGGTAATACCGGTATACACATACACGCCCAGAGAGGTAATACCGGTATACACATACACCCCCAGAGAGGTAATACCGGTATACACATACAGTACACGCCCAGAGAGGAAATACCGGTATACACATACACGCCCAGAGAGGTAATACCGGTATACACATACACGCCCAGAGAGGTAACACCGGTATACACATACACACCCAGAGAAGTAATACCGGTATACACATACACGCCCAGAGAGGTAATACCGGTATACACATACACGCCCAGAGAGGTAATACCGGTATGCACACACATGTCCGTATGACCTCTCATTTTTTACTGGACTGAGTGTCTAAATACAGGACCGTCTGCTTCAATAATGGACACCTGACAGCCCTTACTGCTATACATACAATTTTACAGGCATATTGGGTCCCTGCCCCGAAGAGCTTACGCTCTAATTTTGGTGCCTCTGACATTGTGATAAAGTGATTGGCCCAAGGTCACAGAGAGAGCTGACACTGACATTCAGCTGAGATTCCCCCAGTTTTCAAGTCAGTGTTACATACGTTACCATAATACCACATATAAAGCTGATTGTTCTATTTATATCTTCAGTAGAAGGAATGGAAGCTGGTAATCATGTCTGCAGTCTGTGGATAGGACACTAGGTGGAGCTGTTTTTTTAAAATCTATATGAATCACATGATGTTTTTACTGCATGAAATTGCCACAACCAACATGGCCGCCAGAGAGTGACGCTGCTGACCCCCCCTGTGCTGGACGCGCCTAGCTGCGTCACTTCCGTCCCGCCGCCCCCAGCCACCCCACCCCCCTTGCATTGAAGCCCCGCCCCTCCTCACATCCGGTCTTCCTTCGTAACAATGGAGAAAATGGCGGAGTGAGGGAGCGCTGGGCGGAGGATTCCAGCGGACACCGGAGCGAGCGGCGTCTCCCCGCGGTAGGTAACCGTATCCGGGGGCGGTGCGGAGGAGGGAGGCTGGAACCGGAGCCTGCGAGGCCCGGCGGTGAGAGTGAGGCCTCGGGGGGAAGGAGTACGAGAGGCCGAGGCTGTGTCAGTGGGAGCAGGCCCGGCGGTGAGAGTGAGGCCCGGCGGTGAGAGTGAGGCCCGGCGGTGAGGCCTCGGGGGAGAAGTACGAGAGGCCGAGGCTGTGTCAGCGGGAGCAGGCCCAGACTTCTCCCCACCCCCCTATGTCACTGCGGGCCTCCCCATGGGCTAGCAGCGGGGGGCGCTCCCTGAGGGGTGCAGGGTCAGGGCTTAGATTGTAAGCTCTTGCACAGAGGGCTCCCTTTCCCACTGTGCATCGTAACTCTGCATGTAATGCAATGTCTGCGGTGTGGGGGTGTGGGATATACGGGTGTCACTATACAAATGATCATATATTCCCACATATAGAGAAATGTGTGTGTATATGAAAATGGGTCTAGTATATGTATGTATTTGTACTGATATGAAAGTGTGTGTGTCTATATATTTGTCCTTGTCGATCCACTGTTGAAAGCCTGTTTCATATGAATGTGTGTGTTTGTGTATAAATATGTCATATAAAAATATTACTTGTGAGCACATTCACATGGCTTAGACAGGTCTATATATATATATATATATATATATATATATATATATATATATATACACACACAATTTCATCATTAACACTTCTTGACCTACTGCTGGATGAAGGCCTTCCTGTACATGTAGCGATACCTATTTGTACTACTTTACGTAAATGATTCTGCAATGTGTTACCTCAGTAACGGGGGGGGGGGGGGGAGTAGGGGGCAGCCGGTGAAGGCCAGGCTGAACCCTGTCTGACATCATAAAAGGGAGCGTGTGTACTGTGATGACGTAATGCAGCAGGTTTGCTGATGCGCATGCTACATGTGATGTAGAAGACATGCTACGTTGTGCAAGACAAGAGGCCTGTGTGTCATGATGTGAGTGATGTAGTGCACTAGTCTAATGAATCATGCCGTGTGGTGGCTTTTGAGTCGTGCAGAAATTTGTGTCATGATGGAAAAAGATAATCCATGAAGTATATGAGCGTTTTGTTAGTGGGTGACGACACAATGCAAGAGTGTGCCTGCTAGATTGAGCTGTAGTTTCTTGTCTTCCGAATGGTAATGTAATGTCTTGTGTATAGATCTATCTAATTTTACATATGTATAAAATTTACATTGATTTATAACCATTATATTGCGTCCTTATTCAGGGCGCTGTACATTAGTTAGTAAAACTGGTGGGCGTTACATATGGAACATTTCAGGTGATGGGGATAGAGTAATTGTTAGGCTGCGCTTATAGTGACTTGCGACGCGACATCGCTCCAAAACAAATCAATTGACTCCGTCACAAGCGCTTATTGTAAGCGCGACGGAGCAACGTCGCGACTGAAAATTTGGAAGCCGGCTAAATTTGTTTTTTTTTTTTAGAGACGGTTGCTACGTGTGACTCTAAACCAATCAAATTGTGCGGCCCGCCCCCTTTAGTGACGTCACTGGTGTCAGTCGCTAAAAACAAATGATAACTTTCGCTGGTGGCGACGGGTGACACCATCGGTCGCCAGCACTATAAGCGCGGCCTAACAATGTGTTTTGTGGTGGGCAGGAGTGGGAACAGAATGGTCTGGCTATGGGTTAGGGGCTTTGAAAGCTTGGTGGTTTGGGGGCCAGGTGTTTAGATGTAGGCCGTGATTATACCAAAAATTGTGCGTGGCTGCGCGCCTGAAAAACATTTAAAACACCAATAGAAGCGCTCATACTTGCATGCAGGACGGATGTCTCCTGGCGCGATCCTCGGTTTTGTTCCTGGCTGGTGACGGCCGCGTCACGCGAGTGGTTCCAGCCAATGAGGGAGGACCGCTCACGGCCACACCTCCCTGTCTCCGCTTTTCGGTTTCCTTGGTATAATCAAGATGCCACCCGGTGGCAGCGTGCGGGTGACGTCACCGTATCGCCCTAGCGGCATCTGGTATAATCGAGCCCTTGGTCTTGTTGGTGGCATGGTGATGGGACGGACAGTGCAGGCGATTGCAGCGGTGAGGTGGGTGACTTTGGAGGGTTTTGGAGAGACTTTAGGAATTCGTGAGAGTACGGGAGTTCATGGGCATTGGTGAGGGAGGCGCTGGGAGGTTAATGGGGCGTCATTACTCCTGTTCTGTACAGCTTCATTTTTAGAGTCAATAGCAGCAATGCCCCCCACAGCTTCATTTTACCCTCCCGGACACTTAATATTTCAAATGCGTACATCTCCTGAACAAGAGTACCAGGGTTATAAAATACAAATGGCTTTAGAATGGTCAATAATAGATCTATTAAAGTCGGTACAAAAAAGTCACTCAGCACGGGCTGCTACTCTAAGGCAAAGGGTGGTGATGCGCTGTGCTCCGTGTTACAAGGAGCAGCATGTGCCACTATTCTTTAAAACGAATATATATATAATTATTTTTTTATTTATTAACTAAATCGCCCAGGTAATTGGCGTAATGGACACGGCACACAGGAGTCAATGAGCAGAGGCTAATGTGTATATTATATAAAATCCATCTTAGAACACCAATGTTTTGGTTCACTTACGAACCCTCATCAGCCCTAAGGAAGGTTCGTTGGTGTTCTGGATTTGATATAATACAAATTAGCCTCTGCTTACTGATGCCTGTGTGCTGTGTTAATTACACTGATTATCTGGGTGATATATTATATTAATTAATTCTTTGGACATGTCACTAGAGGTGAGATGCATGTTGGAGGCGTGCCACTTATGCTCTTGTATTATTGTGTGGGTGTGTATATACATCAAATAAATTGTGTTAAACGTGATGTTTTTAAATCTCTAGCTTCTGAGGTTACCGTGGTAACTATTGGAAGGTAATGGGCTCTGGAGAGAACTTCTTCATTTTACTCTCCCGGACACTTAATATTTCAAATGCTTAACTCCTTAAAGGCGCATCAGATTTATAAAATACAAATGGTGTTAGAAGGGTTAATAAGAGATCTAGCAAAGTTAGTAAAAATAAATACAATGGCGATCTGCACAGGCTACGGCTTTAGGGCAAAATAAGGTGAAGCTCCGTGTTACAAAGAGCTGTAGTGCTGGAAACGGACCATACTTCTGCCACCTTTTACATGTGTGTATATGAGGTGACATATCTTGACTTGATAGGAAGTGACTAAAAGATAGATGTTCTCCTTTCATGTGACACATGGTATGTGTATGCTTGTAGAGGCCATTGAAAACATTTGTATGAGCAACTAATATTAAAAATGCGTGTCTCTATATCTCAGCGATTTTCTGAATCAAGCACCTGTATATATGATGGGTAGTTGGTTGTACACAGGAAGCATGACTGAATATTTGTGAGACAGCTGTATATATACGTTGACTTATTTATGACTCGTCACATCTGCTTTTTAACATTGTATGATTGCGTATAAACATGCCAATAACAGAATATTTGTAATTAACTGGGTCCTTTACGATATTCACATGTTACAATGCACTGTTTGTAATCACATCTGGAAATGCACAATAACTGCATGTGGCAATCTGTATTTGTCTTTTGTTGCATAAGATGCGAGTGAGGCATGTCTGTATACATGCGTGCTATCATATGATGTATATTTACACTGTTTCTCCTCCGTGCTTATTATCCCTCTCCATCTTCTGAAGGATGTCTGCATGCTGCCCTCTCACTGCCTGTTAGAAAATGTCCAACTGAGGACGATGGGGGAGTGCTTTATATTCTCCAATTCAAACGGAGGCTCTGGGTGCAGCACCCACAATGCCGGCATGTGCGTTGTTACACTGCTGATGTCGGTGCAATGAAAGACACCCTGGGGGACGGTTTGAAACTGCGTTTTTTCAAGAGCATTTATTTAAATTTCTCTGTGTCCTTTAATTAAACAATTGACGGTCAGAAATCGTATACATGACAGGCACATTTTTAAACCTGGTCCTGTGTTGAGAATGTAAATGATTGTTTGGTCTGTTACAGAACATGTCCCAGCAGTTAGTGTATTTGATTCTGACTTCACACACAATGTTGTGGCGTATATTTGCAATAGCTAGGAGCTTATCTCTGTGCACTGTAAATGTGGGAGAGTTCGCATTCGCATGTTCGCAAAAAGATCATTTCTAATAACTGGATTTTTCTTCACACTTTCCCTGAAAATACAATGGAAAAAAATATGCATGAATGATTAACCGTCGTCCTATAAAAGCCCCAAAAGGATGGATGTTGTCTACGTTGTTATCTTGACTCATACTAAGGTTGGGAGCGCACAACCGCTTCTCTTGGTCAAATGGAATGAGGATGCCTGTTTAAAAGGAAATAATGCTCCGTGTCACAGTAATCATTAAACAAAAGTTAGGCTGCGCTTTATTAGTTATATTGCCCTCTCTATGGCAGGGGTGCTCAAGTTCCCCAACGGGCCAGGTTTTCAGGATATTCCAGCTTCAGCACAGGTGGCTCAATCAGATGGAATGGGACATCTGGTCGTGGATATTTTGCTGCAACCAAATCACCGTCGGCGTTCGGCCGCAGACAGACCCTCACCGCAGCCAATCCGCCGCTAGGATCCTCACCGTCAGCGTTCGGCCGCAGACAGACCCTCACCGCAGCCAATCCGCCGCTGGGATCCTCACCGCCGGCCGCTTCCATGGTAAGGTTTATTACTGTTTAGGTTAAGGGGGTTCATTTTAAGGGGTCTTGTTGCTTAGGGTAAGGGCTAAGGATATGGGGTTTTAGGGTAAGGGCTAAGGATATGGGGTTTTAGGGTAAGGGGTAGGGATATGGGGTTTTAGGGTAAGGGCTAAGGATATGGGGTTTTAGGGTAAGGGGTAGGGATAGGGGGTTTTACGTTAGGGATAGGGGGTTTTACGTTAGAGATAGGGGGTTTAGGCACTTACTTAACTGTGAATTTGCCGGCGGCGGAAGGTTCTGGCGGCAGGGTGAGTCGCGTTGAAGCGCCGGCAGTCATTTGCTCAGAGTAAAATGGCCGTGACCTTATTTTCTAGACTGCAACCGGAGGCTCATTCAAAGATTCGGCCTCTGAGCCATCTGTGCTGAAGCGGGGATATCCTGTAAACCTGACCTGTTTGGGGGGGGCTTGAGGACTGGAGTTGAGCCCCCCCCTGATTTAGGGTTTGTTGTTTTTGTTTCTTTCACGCTTTTGCTCACTGAGCCTCACTGCATATAATTAGACAACACTGGGCACATTAGTCTTCGGGCTGAAGAGCTTACAAATGCTCCTCACCTTAGGCAAATGTAGATATGTTTTTTCTCAGTCTGGCAGTGCGATAGTGGGAAGGATGCTCTGATATTTAAATAATATAATGGAGGGACTTCCACTGATCCATAACTGGGGATCACTGAGGCATTAGTAATCGATAATTCACTTTTTTGTGACTGAAACGTATGACTACATTTTACATGGGTGTGGGGTGTTTAATCTTATGTCAACTTTTAAGATTAGGAGAGAACTTTTATTCCGTTTGCATTTGGCATGTGACTTAAAACACACAAGCGTCTGCCCCATGTGCCGTTTGCGGAACTATTTCCACCAGTTGTTTTGCTAATTTAGATTTGACGACCATACTGCAGAAAGGGCAATAACTAATCATTTAAAGCATCAACTCCCCAAGGCAGACATTGTATACATTTAGCACGCAGAACAGTGCTGTGTTAAGGAGGGTGCATAATATGTTGTATATCTGTAGATTATAGCAAAGTTGTGAGAGGGTAACAATTATGGAAACAATTACATTTCAGAGCAGTATTGTTCAACCAATCTTTGGGTTCCCCGGGCATCCCTAAAGGGTTCTCTGCAATTTTCAGGTAATTTTGAAAATTGTACCAAATACAGAAGAGTTTACAATGCATCTGATCTCAGACGTGCTATTAGAGAGGGTTGGGGTTCCTTACAATCCATCTGATCTTAGATAAGCTATTAGAGAGGATTGAGGTTCCTTACAATGTATCTGATCTCAGACGCGCTATTAGAGAGGGTTGGGGTTCCATACAATGCATCTGATGTTAGATGAGCTATTAGAGAGGGTTGGGGTTCCCCAGAATTTCACAACATAATTATAGGGTTTGTTAGTCTAAAACAGGGGTGTTCAACCTTTTTTTGGTTAAGTAGGACAAGGCTTTGTTACCTTGTACGATCACTTTCTCTTTTTTAAGTATATTTCCTGAGAGATTTACAACATAACTAATTATAAAATGAAAGCACCATTTCTACTTTGCAGTGTGCCAAAAATACCCCTGTAATAGTGTCATTTTTAGTGGGCGGGGGTTGGGGGGAAGCATTGTTTTTATTTGTAAATTTATAACTTCTGGAGGTTGAATCGGTGAACATGCACATCTGTCATTTTGTGCAATTAATTAGCAATTTCTTTTTTTCCTTTGTTAAATTTGGTGCCACCCTTTAGATTTAGAAGGGAGACTTATTTCTAAATAACGCCTTGCTCTTTTGCTGGGCCTTTCCCCTAAAAACAAGTGGTTTTTTTTGGTTCCTGCAAGAGTTTTTAGTTACCACCTAAGGCCGCGCTTATAGAGCCGGCGACGTCACCCAAAAACAAATGCATTGCCGCCGCCGCGTGCGCTTATAGTAAGCACGACAGGGCGACGCAATTTTTTTGCAGCCGGGAATATTTGATTTTTCAGGGGCTGTCGCCTCATGTGACAGCCCCATAACCAATCAATGGCCTGGTCGCCCGCGATGCCGTCGCAAAGCGAAATACAACTTTCGCTAGCAGCGACGGATGACGCCACGCGTCGCGGGCATTATACGCTCGGCCTAATTTTTCACTGACTTGAGACGGTTTCCTCCATGGGAATAATTATTTCGTGCTGTCAGAACTATTGCAAAGTGTTCCATCGCAGACATTCCCTCCCAAGCGTACCAAGTGTGGGTCTGCTCACCTTGTTAACAAACAATTAGTGACGTCTATAAGATTATTTCTAGCGGTACAAAGAAATTCAAACCTACTTTCTCTGAATTGTTGCAGTCATCAAACAACTGCGCACATAGATATTTGCGATTACATTTTGACACTTAACATTTAAATTTATAGAGATGTGCTAAAAATAATAATAATAAAAAAAGGATAAATGCAACTTCTAGATTATTCGTTTCCCTCTGATCAGTTTCATGAATTGGTAAATTAATTTGAATTTGATGTAATTGTATAAAATTAACACTTGCTAGAATTTCTTCTCTCAAAATCTGATTACAATTTAAAGAAGCGTTGCACGTTTGAACTGTGGTTGAGCAGAAATCGATAGAATTGCTTATTTCTTAAAGTGCTGGTTTATCCAATAACCTGAGATATATTGATTAGAATTTGATATTTTTTTGCTAGCTTTGGCATTATTAACCATTTCCTGGGCACATCTGGCACCTCCGTAGGCTGCAGTAATGTCCCTTCCCTCAACTGAAGACTTTCGAGAGGCTTACCTTACTCTATCGCAAGGGGGGCGGACAACTCCGTCCTCAAGGGCCACCAACAGGTCAGGTTTTCATGATATCCCTGCTTCAGCACCGGTGACTCAGTCAAATACTGAGCTACTGATTGATCCACCTGTGCTGAAGCAGGGATATCCTGAAAACCTAACCATGGTGGCCCTTGAGGACTGGAGTAGGCCACCTGTGTTCTATGGTATTTAATGCTTGTAACAGTCTATCCAGACTACTGTATGTATGCTGTGGGTTTTTGCCACTGAAGTGGATAAGATAACCATGCCCGAATGGTTCTTTATGTAGTGCTTGGGCACGTGTCAAAATGATGTTAATCTATACAATTGTGCTGCTGTTTTAAGACTCCTTATAGGAATGGCCTCTATCTGTATTATGGATTGTTACACCGTGTCTGCGGATGTGTCAGTGCAGTCACCTGACTGTTTCCTTGCACTGATCGTTGCATAACACCTCTCTGCATGTTTCGTTCGTACACTGCATGCATTCAGAGCTCTTGACTTGTTTTTTTTTTATAAACCCTTAAGAATCCTAGACTTGTATCTGTGTCGTAGTGTAAGCTATACCAAAGAGGGCTTGTAATGATCCGGAAATAGAACAGATGTGCAGTGTAATGATTGAAGATGGAGAATTTCATTACACGGTAACTCTTCCAGGGCCTCACAATCCCCATCAGACAACCCATCCCCAATTAAGCCTTTTCCTATTCTATGGGTTCTGCTCTCCTGCAGCATGACAACGTAAGATTATGAAGGGGAATAATACAGATAATATATAGGTCAACATGCATTATTATATTTGGAAATGCCAAAGTGATTGAAATCAGCAATCCCTCCCAGAAGCACAGTTGTTTAACTCCTATAATATTAGAATATTCTATTTTTATATACACACACACACACCCACTTTCTCTCCTCCTCCACACTGAGACCTTTGTAAGTATTTCATTTGTTTTTAAAGTTAGGTTTGGGGGGTGGGGGTTGATTTTCCTTTTCTGTGATCAGTAAGTACCTGTACAGCCAGGGTCCCACCTCCCCTTATCTTTATTGGCTTTGATAAGGACGGGGCAGGATAAGGGGGAAATAAAACACTTGAGTGACAAACACCCCCCCCCCCCCCCCCATTCAGAGGCCCCTGAGAAAGTCAGGGTGCTGATTGTGTGATTGCTCCTTTAAAGATTCTGATGTTCTTAATCTGTAACTTCTGGCGTTACCACGGTAACCTTTAGACAGCACTGGGCCCCAGTGAGTGCTCCATATTAACCTCCCGGACACCTAATATTACAAACGCTTAAATGTCCTGAACTGAGCATCAGATTTGAATAAAAACGGCGTCCGGGAGAAACAAAAAGCAAACAATCCCGGTCCGTCTGCGCGGGTAATACCGTACGGTGAAGGTGTGCGTGCAAATGGCTCTGGAAAGGAACACATCTCTCTCTTCTCCCCCCTGTTGCTGCTGGTAGTAAGACAGTCACCGTGCCAGCCCCTGCAACACACGTCACATCAGGCCTATCTAGCACAGAAGAGGATCAGCTGATCATTATTACATTGCTACAAACACACAATATACGTAAATAGCAGTTAGTGGAAAATGTTTTAGCGGTTTCCGCGAAGTTACTACGGCGTATTCACACGTTAATGGGGTCAGTTAGAATGGACCAGTGTAACGGCGTTGGGTTTTATACACCGTCCTGCTGCTGAACATCAGGTAAGCTATTATTGCTAAAGCAGCATTACACCGGCAAAGGGAAAACGCTCACTCGTTTTGGGATCCCGCTGTAATGTATACACATCGATTGGCTACACACCCCAACTGTGTGACACAATATCACTTAATGATTTAAGAGCATACTTTAAGGTACTTTTTAAGTAACAGGTATATACAATAAAGCTGGTGAAAGTCCCATAACACACCTAACTGGAATAACTCCCACCTGCAAAACAAGAGTATAGCGTATCCCAATGTAGTTAAAAATGAAGACTTATTGGATGAAAGCATGACAAGGGCTGGAGGCCCACACTGACATGTTTCTCGCCCCTGTTGGTGCAAATATAATACATTGTCCGCATACATGGAATGCTCTTTAGATCACATTTCCGTGTTCTTACCATGGAAATCATTTGCAAATGTTTTACATGCATTTTAAGCCTATGAAAGGGCAGGTTCTCGCTTTTTAAAAAAAAAAATTTTCTTAACACTGCTTCCCCTGCATGAAAATATTTATGCCCGAACCCCTAATTAATCTCATCACTGACTCATCAGACTATTACCTGTGTGACCGATCCCGGGCAGTATGGTGTCCTGTGCCGTGGGGGGAAAACACACGCTTAATCCCCCAAACTACTCTTAGTGTGTGCAGGCAGCATGGAGGGTATAGCTGTCACTCACTGCGGGAGCTTCCAATGTCATGTCCCACAATGCCTTGCTGCTGTGGATGCAAAGCATTGTGGGGAGCGACTTTGGAAACACCTGCTGCAAGGGACAGCGATTTCCCCCCTCCCCCACCACGGTGCAGTTTGGGGCCTTACAAAGTGCTCAGGACCCTGCTACTCTCTGGCAGGGCTGGCCAACTCCAGTCCCCAAGGGCCACCAACAGGCCGGGTTTTTAGGATATCCCTGCTGCAGAACCGGTGGCTCCGTCAAATACTGAGCTGCTGATTGATCCACCTGTGCTGAAGCAGTTTTTCCTTTTTGTTGTCTCTACCCCTTGGGGACCCCTTTATGCACCCCCTCCCCCTGTGTTGGGAATCACTTCTATAAGATATACACATCAGTGAATGGTCTGCTTTGTGCTTTTAGGTAAATGAGTCTCAGCCGGTTGAATTAGACCCTAATAGTAAGAGATACTTGGTGCCTGACAGCACTAATCATTGGGCCGGTAAAACCCTTATTCCATCCGGTCACGTCTTTACTACAACAAAATATGCCCTTCTATTTGTTTAGTTTTTTAGTAAGAGCTTCAGGGTTGTGCATTCTGTGCTCCTGTAATAGGAGATGGGGCATTTGGATTTCTTCGTTGTGTTGTCACCCGTTTATCGGTGGGAATAGGACACCGCAAAGTTTAGTCACCATCTGATTTTACCTTTTTTAACTGCGGCCAGGCATTGCAATGAGGAGCTGCTTATCCGGCGCTGGGTGGGACAGTTACAGAGAAACATGTTTCCCACGGGTGGTTACCACTGTCTGGACATGCCTTCTCTGGGAGAAAGGGGAGAGTGGGGCAATCTTTTTAATACCTAAAATGTATCGAGGTACAAGCTGGGTGGGAGTGAGGAGGAATCATTTAGTTCAGGGGCCGGCCAACTCTAATCCTCAGGGGCCACCAACAGGTCAGGTTTTCAGGATATCCCTGCTTCAGCACAAATGGCGGAGGCTCAGTCTTTGACTGAATCACCTGTGCTGAAACAGGGATATCCTGAACCCCTGATATAGTTAATGCACTGATGCAGCAGGGCTCTTTCCTTCAGTCCGGGCCTGCAAACGTGCATGGAACAGTAATAATAATAGCATGTTCTTGTATAGCGCTGCTAGTTTTACGTAGCGCTTTACAGAGACATTTTGCAGGCACGAGTCCCTGCCTCGTGGAGCTTACAGTCTATTTTTTGGGTGCCTGAGGCACAGGGAGATAAAGTGACTTGCCCAAGGTCACAAGGACACCGGGAATTCAACCAGGTTCCTGTGCAACATTCGCAGTGTCACTCAGTGTCTTTACTCGCTGAGCCACTCCCTCTCCCTAGATCAGTAGAGATGATCATTTAAAGATGTGCTTGAGGTGAAGGTTAACCCCGTAGTGTTTAATGATTTGTGCCCTTTATAAAGGAGCCCTCCAGGCTGCAGTTTTTCTTTCTGATTATTTTTAGTTATAGGGCTGAAGCAGGGGGTCTCCGGCTGGACTGCGTTCATTTCAGCTTCGGCGACCCCCAGTTCAGTCCAATAAATAAAAAAATAATGCCTGCTAGGCTTAAAATGCTTGTAAAACATTCACAAATGATTTCCATAGTAAGACCACGAGAGAGGGAAATGTGATCTGCAGGACAGTCCCAGTATGCTGACAATGTGTTAAATCGCCAGAAGTTTAATGGAAATGCTATACAAGAGACACTTGCACATACACACACTAACACACATGCACACTTTACATTACAGTGCTAATGTACATAATGTCATTTTTGGCCATTGCCAGGCGATGTATATTTCCTTTTTTGCTATGTACACCTAATGTAATAGTCTGGGTCTTAACCTTAGGCTTGGAGTTGCCAGTGGTGCCATAAATATCTACCAATCTGGGCCAGGCCCGCGGCAGCCTCCAATCCGCCGTAATACTACCCGAGTCCGGTGTCTGATTCCCAAGGAGGCATTAGGGGAACCAGCTGTTATTGGCGAGGCGGTTGTAGCTTTAATACGGTGTTTTGAGTCCATTCTGGAAGTAAAAGAAGCCTCAGACGGTTGGGGTGTGTAGCCAATCGATGTGTATACATTACAGCGGGATCCCAAAACGAGTGAGCGTTTTCCCTTTGCCGGTGTAATGCTGCTTTAGCAATAATAGCTTACCTGATGTTCAGCAGCAGGACGGTGTATAAAACCCAACGCCGTTACACTGGTCCATTCTAACTGACCCCATTAACGTGTGAATACGCCGTAGTAACTTTGCGGAAACCGCTAAAACATTTTCCACTAACTGCTATTTACGTATATTGTGTGTTTGTAGCAATGTAATAATGATCAGCTGATCCTCTTCTGTGCTAGATAGGCCTGATGTGACGTGTGTTGCAGGGGCTGGCACGGTGACTGTCTTACTACCAGCAGCAACAGGGGGGAGAAGAGAGAGATGTGTTCCTTTCCAGAGCCGTTTGCACGCACACCTTCACCGTACGGTATTACCCGCGCGGACGGACCGGGATTTTTTGCTTCTCCCGGACGCTGTTTTTATTCAAATCGGACGCTCAGTTCAGGACATTTAAGCGTTTGTAATATTAGGTGTCCGGGAGGTTAATATGGAGCGCTCACTGGGGCCCAGTGCTGTCTAAAGGTTACCGTGGTAACGCCAGAAGTTACAGATTAAGAACATCAGAATCTTTAAAGGAGCAATCACACAATCAGCACCCTGACTTTCTCAGGGGGCTCTGAATGGGGGGGGGGGGAGGGGTGTTATCCTATCCTGTCCTTATCATAGAGCCAATACAGATAAGGGGAGGAGGGACTTCGGCCCTATCGCCACACAGCAGGGAGCAGCCCGAGGAAATATAACCCCTCCCAATTTTAACTTGAATAAATTATGTAAAAATACTTAAAGGTGTCAGTTTTGAGTAAAAAAAAAACCATCCCCAATATGAGACTCCCAGCAGCACAAGTGTCGGTTTATTTTTCTTTTAGTTATAGGATTGAAGCTGGAGGTCTCCGAAGCTGAACTGCCTTCATTTCTGCTCTGGTGACCCCCTGCTTCCTGAGATACTTATCTCCTTAGGTGATGCTGGTATCCATGTTTAATTTTCCAGGTCACGCAGGCCAATAGGAAGCCACCAAGGGATGACGTCACGGCTTCCTATTGGCCCGCAAGACACGGGACATTTAAGCCGCCATTATGTTAGCCCCAACAAGCCCCGTCGGAGCCGATACCTGCAGAGATACCGACACTCCCTACGGAGGTAAGTATCTCGGGAAGAAGGGGTCCCCGGAGCTTAAATTAATGTCGTTCAGCTCTGAAAACCCCCTGTTTCACTTCTGTAACTAAAAAAATGGCAACCATGGGTTCTGCTTTAAAGGTATTTATCAGACATTCGCCTAGTGTTCTAGATTGCAAAAACAACAGTTCTAGAGAGGTGATATGCCAATAAGAGGAGGAAGTTGCACCGTAAACTTCAGGTTACAATATTTTAGATATTTCTAATTTTAATAATTGCGCCAATCAAGTTTTTTGCTCATTTAAAAAAAATATATATATATTTTTACATTAATTTATTCCCCATGGAGTTAAAATACTCTTCTTAACATTTTGATGGAGTAACACAAAGCCCCAGACACAAGCCCGACCTCCCCTTCCTACCACTGAAGGGTCCCCTGCAGAAGAGGCTCACCCCCCTCCCCCCCATTAAGGCAGAGCTGCTAGTCACCGCTCTGCTCTCCGGGATCGTGCCCCACAATGCCTTGCCTGGAGCTACTCCATGCATTGCGGGGGTTTAAAGCGTGCGGTCTGTCACCCCATGTGTACAAATACACATGAGGCCAATTTAGGGGGGCCCCAGGCATGTTATGGGTGGTACATGCGTACATACGTACTCGGGCGCCAATCACTTGGTGTTATCCTGTAATACATCACTTATTTATTTGATCCTATGTGAGACCAGTTAGTATCGGTTACATACGAAGCCTGAGCACGCTTCACTAGTCCTTTACTGAACAGCGTTGTCTTCCTCCTTAGACACTTTCACCTTTTCATCCATTCAACAACATGGAGAGTGCTGATTCTAACGGAAAAGGAAGTGCCGATCAATCAGAATCTCAGCGCCAGAGTCAGCTGGACAGATTAGATCGAGAAGAAGCTTTCTATCAGTTTGTGAATAACCTAAGTGAGGACGACTACCGGCTCATGAGAGATAATAATTTACTTGGTACCCCAGGTCGGTGAATATAAATATATGGCTTCTATTATAGGGATTGTATGTACTGAGTGGTCATTTATACTTTTACAACTTAATTATATGATGTACGCTAGCCGTGTTTTATGAAGGGGATAAAAGTTGTATAATTGCTCATGCAGTATCATACAGAACCATTCACGTCACCATTAAATGAGCAGGTCCACCCTCCCCGGAGCTGAACCACGTTAATTTCAGCTCGGAGAACCCCTGGGGGAAGGCGAAACCATCTCCTCCAATAAGAAGCTGCAACTTCACCCACCGCGGCTTCCTATTGGCCCGCATGACCCGGGAGGTTTCAATGCCAGAAGTAATGGCAGCACTTGTCGTTTGTGTGTCTCGAATGCAGGGGGTCCCCGGAGCTGAAATGGACGCGATTCAGCCCGAGACCCCCAGCTTCATAGATATTTAGATTATAATCAAAGCAAAACAAGGAAGCACCCCTTGCAAAGAGTATTCAAAGCGGATATAGGCAAGTGCGCGCGTCATATAGAAACATATATCACACAATACTCCACCAGAATCCGAAGAGCGGGGGGAAGACACGGCGTGCTAAACATAAGGTAGAACGTTTTAAAGTGCAAATATTAATGATCCAACGTGATATATATTTACCATTTAAGGTGTAAATGAGCCACTAACATGTTTGTCATTGAAATATTTGTACTTTCTAATTTGTTGTTCACTCCGGAGGATTTTCAAGGGATTTATTCCTTAAATTGACCTAGCTATTATAGCTCATCAGTGGGCAGTCACTTAAATAGGAATGAACTAAGATTAACTTTGAATGGATTCCCCTTCCCAGCAATAAATATAGAAGAATGTGTGTAGTGCAAGAGATGGTTCAGCAAAGGTAGCAAGTCGGGTGAAGGAATGCTACCCAATTATAGACGCCTGTCTCATTCGCATAGCGGAATTAACAGTTCTCTTTTCGGGGCCCAATGGCCTTTCATCAATGTTTTTCTTTCGCTCGCGTATACACTGTACGGAGTCGCAGCGTACGTTTCAGCTCCGGCTGTGTAGTGAGTGACCCGCCAGGTCTGTTTCACGTGCTGGTAAAACACGCCCTGCGCTGATGCTGCTTTGCTGTATTACATTTTTTTTTTCTTCTGTATAACGATTAGAGGCACTTAAAACAAAATCATCGTTTTAATATCCTTTGACCTTTTTATTGAAAACTAATTAACTTAGCTGACAATCGATTTGTGTTCTGCTGTGATCAATCGGCAAAATCCTGCTTCCCAGGGTTCACTAAATGGCTGCCTTTCAGTTTCAATCAATCCTTCACTCAATGTAACTCAGCAGCTACAATGTATTCTTATATTATCAAGGTAAAATTTACTATTGTTACAGCTTGCAGTTCAAACTGCTGGAAATATTGGCAACAAATTGTCACGAACAGGAAAGTGTTGCAAAGATCTTGCAGAGCTGGGGAGGTGGCTAAACCTGCTATAGAAATCAGAGTATGCTCAGTGTATTAAACCTCATTACAAATGGCATTGAGTTGAAATTTAAGAAAAAAAATATATGTAGTAAGTATCATCTAATACTACAGAACAGATTTATTAAAAAACACATGTACGATATTGCTTGGATTGCCCCTGTAACCCACCCCCAATGAAAATAACGGTACTGTAGTTGGTAAGAATAAGAACTTGACAAGGCTTACTACTTTATTTTCTCCCTTCCCCCATAGGTGAAATTACTAAGGAAGAGTTGCTGAGGAGACTTCAGCAGGTCAAAGAAGGTCCCCCTCAAGCAAACGGCGAGGAGAATAGAGGTACATCACATATCTCAGCGGGATCTCAAATTAAACCCTCATCATGGCCATAACTTGTCTTGGGGTGTAGCAGCTTCACCTAAGCTGGTAAAAGGTGATCCATGTGTGTACCTTAAAGCTGAACCTCGCTGTAGAGAGGTTTGATCCGTTTCACCTTCAAATCACATTTCAGTGATTACTCTGCAGTATTGTAACTTTGCAAGTTTCGGACTGCCATGAATACAGGCAGAACATGTGAGTTCTGTTACCACTGATCCAAATCTAGTGTTTGGAAGATGCATTGAGCTAGCACGAGAGAAAGGATCAGCTTGTAAAATGTGTCTGTCCCCACCCAGACCCCCCACCCAGACCCCCCTCTCCGGTTTACTGATGTGTGGCGTGCATAGATTATAAATAGACAATCACTGGTTTATGGCGTGATATTTATTTGGTGGGGGGACTGTTACGGTTAAATGTATGCAGTGTGCTGATTTTGTTTCCTCGCTGTTATAAGTGGAAATCGTAATGTGCATTTAATCACCCAAAGATCTTCTGTAGATTATAACGAATGCAGCATTATTTACTGGAACTTTGTCTATTTTCTCTCCTGGCTCTTCAAACATTGGCTCAGAAATAAGACACAAGTATATCACGATGCTGTATGTAACAGGAAGAATACATTGTAGCAGTTTCGCATGGTTTTCAACTCACATTTTGGCAAGTTTTTAAAAACAAGCATTTGTGTAACACAGTGTCTCCCGCTGAAATCAGCAGCCTCTCCGTTCCGATCTCGGCAAGCCAGCTCTCCTTGGCGTCAGGCGTCACTTCCAGAAATGCCGATGGGTGGGAGTTCCTCTGCCTGGCGATCCCCTCACTCACTGCATGCTCAAGGCAGTCGACGCATTTCGCCGGTTAGGATTCCTTTGGAGTTATAATTCCTTCATGCTTTCAAAAGGCTCGTTATATACCAGTGTCCCTCAGGTCAAATAACAATTTAAAGATAACATAGCTTAATGTTTACTAATTTCTAGTAGCTAACTTGTGACAACTCCTTGTTTACTTTGTGCCACCGTATACACAAGCTTTTTATAAAACTTTACGTCATACATCTCTTGCAAATACACACACAAATTATACCTTTATTTCACATTACAATTGCTACTACACAAAATTACTACTCACTTTATCAATACCCCAAGTACAAATATTTATACATAAATCCATACACATGCCTCAGTGGACACTTAAAGCTAATACAATATACTTTTCTGCCTAAAATCTATTTGAAATATCTTAAACAAAAAAAAACCTTGATTTATTCTGGTTATGAAACGTACTTCACTATATACACCGTTGTTTTTCATTTTTCTTTTGTGTTAATAAAAGCTGCACTCGCTATAATCCAAAGAAGATGTTTGCAAAAAAAAACCCTATTTTCCAGGCTGGAGCTGCGAACATTATAAGGGGATCTCATCTACTGTTAATTGAATGTGAATACTGAATGTTTTTCATATCTTATTATTCACTCCTCACTTATTTCCTTTTATCTATAGTCACAATATAAGACTAGTAAACTGGTGGTTCTGCTTTTAATCTTTGGGGTCTATGTAATCACACAAGCCTAATTCCTTAGCATAGTACAGATTTTAATACTTATTTTTCTAATTCAATTTAAAGCCACATTACTTTCCAAATCCAATGTGTTTCTAAATGAATCAGTTGTGTAGTATTAGATAATACTTGCTGCATTTCACACTTTTGTCCCTTTTTTTTAACTGTATGTTGCGTCCTTGGATTGCTTTAGCAACCATTTAGGAAGCTACACCCCTTTTGAAATAGACGGCCATATTGCGTGCCCTGGGAAGGTGGATCTTCGCTGATCGACCCATTCTCCCATGATCGATCAGTGGTTAGATAATTGCAAAGCTGTAAAGGCAACAAACTGATCCATTTAATAAAACGGGAAAGCAAAAAAAAACCAGACGGGGAAATTCTGCTTCATGCTTTCCCCAAGCACTTCATTATTAAACAAACTATCCACTTTGATATTGTCATACGCGAGTAACATTGGAGATCTAATTTTTCTTAGGTGCTTCTGTCTCAACAGGTGGAGACTCCGCTGAGGACTCTTCCAATGGAGATTCTATAATAGACTGGCTTAATTCAGTCCGGCAGACGGGAAACACCACGAGAAGTGGACAGCGGGGCAACCAGTCTTGGAGAGCGGTGAGCAGAACAAACCCCAACAGCGGCGACTTCAGGTTCAGTTTGGAAATAAACGTGAATCGTAATAACGGGAACCCAAACCTGGCCCAAACTGAACAGTCGGCAGAGGCCCCTGTAGCTGAGGATATGGAAATTAACAGTCAGCCTGACCCTGAACCAGAAACCCCAGCCCCAAGGCAACTCCCTGAAGAAGTAACCATAGAGGAACCTACTTCTCAGAGAGGACAACGGAGGGCAAGAAGCAGGAGTCCAGAGCAAAGACGGACCCGAGCTAGGACTGATAGGAGCAGATCCCCTATGAACCCTGTGGTTGAGCCTCCTCCACGAAGGTCTCAACTCCATTCACAGACTATTGATGCTTCCACCACTGGAGAAGCAGAAGGTAGCTCTAGAACTAGACAACACATTACTGCGTCTCAGGTTCTAAACAACAATTCATCAAATGAAACAGAGGGCAGCTCTAGAACGCGGCAACACGTGACAGCCAGGCAGCAAGCACTTGGGGCGGAAGCTCAGAGTCCAAGTGCAGTGCAGTTCTCAACCCCGGAGACGAGAAGTGCTTCCCAAACCCCTCCAACGGAGTCCCCCGGCAGTGGAGAGCCCACGGGTCCCAGTCAAAGACCTCCCACCATTGTCCTTGATCTTCAAGTGAGGCGAGTGCGCCCGGGAGAATACCGGCAGAGAGACAGCATTGCGAACAGGACTCGCTCCCGGTCCCAGACCCCCAACAATACGGTCACTTATGAGAGTGAGCGCGGTGGATTCCGCCGCACGTTCTCACGGTCCGAGCGTGCTGGGGTCCGGACATACGTCAGCACGATCCGAATCCCAATCCGTAGGATTCTGAACACTGGCTTGAGCGAGACCACGTCTGTTGCCATCCAGACCATGCTAAGGCAAATCATGACGGGCTTCGGCGAGCTTAGCTACTTCATGTACAGCGATAACGACGCAGACCCTAGCGCTCCCGGAGCAGTCTCTCCCACCATGGCCGAGGTGGGCGAAACACAGAGCAGCGGCAGCACAGGCGTCAGCACTGCAGCCCCCGAGAGTACAGAAGCGGCCAGCCCGGGAGAAAGCTTTGAAGGAAACAATGAAGGCGTTTCAACATCGGGGGCCAGGAGGGAGGGCCGCAACAGCAGGGGGTCGGTCACCTTCGAAGAAAGCGGATCGCTGCCCTTCCTCAGCCTGGCTCAGTTCTTCCTCCTGAACGAGGATGACGATGATCAGCCGAGGGGACTCACCAAAGAACAAATCGACAACCTGTCCACACGCAATTTTGGTGAAAACGATGCCCTGAAAACCTGTAGCGTGTGCATAACGGAGTACACGGAAGGGAATAAGCTGCGGAAACTGCCGTGTTCTCACGAGTACCATGTCCACTGCATCGACCGCTGGTTGTCAGAAAATTCGACCTGCCCCATCTGTCGCCGAGCTGTTCTGGTTTCAGGCAACAGAGAAAGTGTTGTTTAAACCATTTAATACAAACTTTCGGCTACGCAGCTGGCATTACTAGTGTGGGGCAGGAAAAAAAACAGCTTTTTATGACCACTTTTTGAGTGGTGCTTAAATTAGGGTTTTGGCTTGGAGTGCATTGTCCTGTTAAAAATGATAAAGAAATGTTTAATCCCCCCTCCCCCTGAATTAGAGGTTGTAAAGAAATGTATGATATACCGTAAATTGCATTTGTAAAATAGCCCCTTTGTTGGGCAAGGATGCTGTATTCCTCCACAATTTAAACATGGATTTAGCAAGGACAATAATAATTATAAAAACATTTTTTTTTTTTAACTTGTTGAAGCTGTTTTTCTTACACTCCTTCAGTGCTGGAATGAATCATACTAGGCCCCCCTGGCACTGAAGGGGTTACTAGACTTTGCAAGCCGGAGCGCTCTGGGCATCATGCTTTCTTTGTATGTTCTTTGGTTACATGAGCCGGCTTTGAGAGATCTGGTACATTTAATGCTTACTGTCTGTCTGCAGCAGTTTTTGTCAATCAGAAACTAGTTCTGTTCTTTCCATGTTTTTGGGCTATTCTCGCCTATTGCCAGAACCAGAATGGCCCATTCGCAGCGTTCAGAATTGTTAAACTCACTACAATAATCCATTCGTATTGTGCTTCCACCTTTTTGAGTTCTAAGTGCCTTCTGCACTTCTCTAATCTTAATGGGCCACAGGACACCCAATTACATCCCACCGTAAGAACGCGGAACCAGGCTGAGCTTTCCACTTGGTTCTGCCTGTACAAACAAGGCATGTCGCTTCAAGCATTTTAAAGTTAATGTGTAATCCTTTTTTAAAGATAATTATTTCAACTTGGGGGGGGGGGGGGGGGAAGAGTTAAACTTTTACACGGATGCATATGTGCGCTGGCTTTTCCAAGACCCTTTGGATGGAGTGATTGCTTTAAATAAGGGCGGCAGTGTCCCTCCCTGGCAAACTACAGAATATCTTGGAGAAGAATGAGGTTTATCCCCTTTGATGCTGTCATTGCAATCAGTGCATGGCAGTGCTGCAGCAAAAGGGCACAAGGAATGAGCGTGTCCTCGGTAATGATTTGGGTTCTCCCTTTTCCCTGAATGCTGAATTGTGTATATACTGGCCCGCGGAGTATATTTACCATGTTCCAGGAACCCCTTAAAAAAAAAACCCTATTATAAATTGGTCAATGCCTGTCCCCCGACCCTGACAAAAAATACAACAATGTTGATCAACTCTTAGAATGGGAACAGCTGGTCGCAAACTGCGCCCCTATAAGTTTCCATCCGTAGCAGCTCTCTTTGGCTAACACCAGATAGAATCAACACTGAGAATGTGTTTAAAAGGTGCCATTCAACGTTGGGTCAATGTAAACCAAAAACACTGATAGGTTTAATGGGTTAAACTAGCTGATTTCTGCTTAGAGGGGTGTTTTTAAAAAAAAAATTATTTAAAGGCAAAATGTTTCTTTCTGGTAATCTGCCACCTCTGTTTGAGGGGGAGATGGCGTCAGCCAATACTATACTTTACAAAGCTTCCAAACATTCAGGTTTAGCTTTCAAAAAAAAATATTTAAAAATGCTTGTGTTTTTAAGGCGCCTAGTTTTAACATATTAATGATATCACGGTCGTTAGTTTGGCCCGTCGTGTGACTGTTTCGGGGTCTTCTGCCCAAACAACGCAAGCTTGTGAGACCGTTAATGTATATCAACACACTGCATTCCATATATATTGTTAGGGCTAGTTTGTTTCCTGTGAGAAGGCCGTTTTTCCACCTTGGTATAAAGTGCTTTAAGTACCCCATGCTACGGAGTGGTCCATCATAAAGTGCTTTAAGTGCCCCATGCTACAGAGTGGTCCATCATAAAGTGCTTTAAGTGCCCCATGCTACAGAGTGGTCCATCATATAGTGCATTTTATTCTCCATGTGGAGAGGTGATGAACTCAATAGGCACACCGACCGGCCAGTCTTTATTTATGCTTTTGTGTAATCCACAGGAATTATCTTTCCTATCTCCCGATTCCTCCTGCTGGCCAGACACGCATTGTAAATGGGTTAAGTAGAGCCCGTAAGCCGGCCCTTCCAGCACTGAAGAGGTTAAACAGGCAAATATGTGGCAAAGAATGTAAAAAAAAAAGTGTACATTAGCCTGCTAACAGATGAGGACAGCATATAGCATTGCAATCTGCAGATTCATCTTGGATATTGTGTAAATAAAGCTACGGTCAGATTTTTTTTTCTCATTCTGTACGTCTGAAGGCTAATCTTTATGGCACTGTAGAAATTGCTGATTTAGTTAAATTTGGGATATTTATCTTGTTGTGAAATATAACAAAATGTCTATGCTTGTTGAAATAAAAAAAATCACTTTGTTTAAAATGTAAAGCTTTTTGTAGAAGCTCAATACTTCCTCCTCCTCCTCCTCCTCCTCCTCCTCAATTTCCAGTTGTACTAATGCATTACGATTTAGAAGAAAACCGTTTGCAATGCATAGGAATCCTGAAATGCTTTTGATAAGATGCTCACTCACGTTGAGCATATTCACGTAGCTGCCGACAGAGAAACTGCTCTTGCAATTGTCTGACTGGGAAGTAGGGCCTCGTCCGTGTGTGTGTTTAATATGTGGGGAAAAAAATAAGGCTGCTAACCTGAAATAGGAGTAAAAAGTTTAAAAAAATGAAACGTAAATAAACCAGGAATCCGTCTTCATTGTACTTAGCAGTGCCGGGGCGGCTCAAACGGTTGGGTACATGGAGCAGGTTGTTTGCATCAGTTGCCAGACAGCATTGTATATTAATATAGTTTATTGTAAAAAAAAAAAAAAAAAAAAAAAAACCTTTTCTGCTGTAGCTGTGTATTGCATTTGCATATTTTCCCAGCAGTATTAGGCAAGTACTTGGTATTGAATAGTTTTTCTCCTTGGCAATGCACACGCATGTAAATGGTTCATGGCTACCAGTAATGTAATAAACATGGCTGCATGCAACTGTCATACAAGAAATGCAGGTATTTTAAAATAAACATTGTACCTTTTTACTAAGTTAAATTGTGCTCCTTCCATAGCGCCGATGGCGCTGGTTTTCATTCTGACGTAGATAACAGCCGCTAAAGTACATTTTGTGACTTTTTAGTTTTCAGAAATGTGAGTGTTCACTGTTTACACTAGTGAATGAAACTTTTAGGACGCTGCTTTTTACACCTGCTTTGCTGGCAGAGGGGCCTGGGTTGGTGCAGTGCCTTCTGTCAGCGAAGATCCGGACCTTCAAAAACAGAGGTTTTGTAGTTATTTTGTATTACACAAGTTATTTCAGGGCGTGTGGCTGGGGCTCTGATAGCCGTGTCCTGCTAGTGTCTAACTGGGATCCTTTATCCAGGAGAATGTGCAGCACACACGGGTTTTAGTCGAATACAAGACTGGGGCCCAACGCCAGTCCTCAAGGACACCCTCCCCCGCCCCCCAAAACCGGTCAGGTTTTAAGAATATCACCGTTTCAGTGCAGGTTGCTCAATCGAAGACTGAGCCACTGATTGAGCTACCTGTGCTGAAGCTGGGATAACCTGAAAACCTGACCTGTTGGGGGATCTTCAGGACTGGAGTTGAGCATTCCTGAAATACAATTATGAACATCCTTGCTTATTCAAATTTCACAGCTCAATCGCTACAGTGCCACCTAACTACCCAGTTGTAGAATAGCTGGCACTGCAGCAATATGCCCTATACATGTCACAGCGGTGATTTGCCATGTATCTAAATGTGGGTGTGTAGATGACACTGCTGCTTTCAAAAACAATTAAAGCTAACATTGTTTACAAAGTGTCTGTAATTATTTCCATGCCTTGTATTTCACATTTCTTGGGTGTTCTCTGGGCAGAGCGTGGGGTGCAGTGTATTTCCCAGTGGGCACCTGAGTTAAGGCACCTGACCACTTTTAAATGAAGTGTATAAATTCAAGGCAAGCTTACGGTGTGGGATTCTGCGATTTTCAATTTTATTTATAAAATGTTTTACCAGGAAGTAATACACAGTTACCGCTCGTTTTCAAGTATGTCCTGGGCACAGAGTTAAGATAACAAATAATACATGGTTACAAATACAGTTACATAAGTGAACAGGGTTATACATTATGTACAAGACATTGCATGCACAGTTAAGAGATAATATTATAGGCGTATGTAACCGTTACAGACAAGATTAAAATGTGAGACCGCTTTAGATTTGAAAGAACTTAGACTGGTGGCGGCTGTGAGAGTTGTGAGAGTCTTCGGTAGACTGTTCCAGTTTTGGGGTGCACGGTGAGAGGAGCGTCCGGATACTTTGTTGAACCTTGGGACCATGAACAGTCTTTTGGAGTCTGATCTCAGATAAGTGCTGCATGTGGTAGGGGTGAGGAGCTAGTTCAGATAGGTGGGTAGCTTGCCCAGAAAATATTTGAAGGCAAGACAGGAAAGTATTTTTCTGTCTATTTATCAGGTTGTCTCATCTCCAAATCTGGGGGGAAAATCTGCACCAAATGTATGAACGGAAAACGTTCCATTATCTTTCCAGGTGTTCTTAAATAAATCTGATTATCCTTTTTTTGCTCCAGTTTTGGGCTACGGATATAATTGGAAAACTCATCAATTTTCCTTTAAAGAGGAACCTGGTCTAACATGGGAAATAGTCCAGATATAAGCTCAAATGTGGCTTCTAAGGGCTTGAAATTGAGGATTTAAATTTGAATGCCAAGGGAAATTCTGAGTTGTTTTATGAACCGTGTTCCATGTAACATACTTTAAATCTATTAAATGTGCTGTTAATATAATGCAGATAGTGTGCAGCGGCACAACGTGCTGATAATATAATGCAGATAGAGTGTGCAGGGGCACAACGTGCTGATAATATAATGCAGATAGAGTGTGCAGTGGCACAACGTGCTGATAATATAATGCAGATAGAGTATGCAGCGGCACAGCGTGCTGATAATATAACGCAGATAGAGTATGCAGCGGCCCGACGTGCTGATAATATAACGCAGATAGAGTATGCAGCGGCCCGACGTGCTGATAATATAATGCAGATAGAGTATGCAGCAGCCCGACGTGCTGATAATATAACGCAGATAGAGTATGCGGCGGCCCAACGTGCTGATAATATAATGCAGATAGAGTATGCAGCAGCCCAACGTGCTGATAATATAATGCAGATACAGTGTGCAGCGGCCCAACGTACTGATAATATAATGCAGATAGAGTATGCAGCGGCACAACGTGCTGATAATATAACGCAGATAGAGTATGCGGCGGCACAACGTGCTGATAATATAATGCAGATAGAGTGTGCAGCGGCCCGACGTGCTGGTAATATACTGCAGATAGAGTATGCAGCGGCACGACGTGCTGATAATATAATGCAGATAGAGTATGCAGCAGCCCGACGTGCTGATAATATAATGCAGATAGAATATGCAGCGGCCCGACGTGCTGATAATATAACGCAGATAGAGTATGCAGCGGCCCGACGTGCTGATAATATAATGCAGATACAGTATGCAGCGGCCCAACGTGCTGATAATATAACGCAGATAGAGTATGCAGCGGCCCAACGCGCTGATAATATAATGCAGATAGAGTGTGCAGCGGCACAACGTGCTGATAATATAATGCAGATAGAGTATGCAGCGGCCCAACGTGCTGATAATATAATGCAGATAGAGTATGCAGCGGACCGACGTGCTGATAATATAACGCAGATAGAGTATGCAGCGGCCCAACGCGCTGATAATATAACGCAGATAGAGTATGCAGCGGCACAACGTGCTGATAATATAATGCAGGTAGAGTATGCAGCGGCCCAACGCGCTGATAATATAATGCAGATACAGTATGCAGCGGCCCAACGTGCTGATAATATAATGCAGATAGAGTATGCAGCGGCACAACGTGCTGATATTACGCAGATAGAGTATGCAGCGGCCCAACGTGCTGATAATATAACGCAGATAGAGTATGCAGCGGCACAACGCGCTGATAATATAATGCAGATAGAGTGTGCAGCGGCACAACGTGCTGATAATATAACGCAGATAGAGTGTGCAGCGGCACAACGTGCTGATAATATAATGCAGATACAGTGTGCAGCGGCACAACGCGCTGATAATATAATGCAGATAGAGTATGCGGCGGCACAGCGTGCTGATAATATAACGCAGATAGAGTATGCAGCGGCCCGACGTGCTGATAATATAATGCAGATAGAGTATGCAGCAGCCCGACGTGCTGATAATATAACGCAGATAGAGTATGCGGCGGCCCAACGTGCTGATAATATAATGCAGATAGAGTATGCAGCGGCCCAACGTGCTGATAATATAATGCAGATACAGTGTGCAGCGGCACAACGTGCTGATAATATAACGCAGATAGAGCATGCAGTGGCACAACGTGCTGATAATATAATGCAGATAGAGTGTGCAGCGGCCCGACGTGCTGATAATATAATGCAGATAGAGTATGCGGTGGCACAACGTGCTGATAATATAATGCAGATAGAGTATGCAGCGGCACAACGCGCTGATAATATAATGCAGATAGAGTATGCAGCGGCACAGCGTGCTGATAATATAACGCAGATAGAGTATGCAGTGGCACAACGTGCTGATAATATAATGCAGATAGAGTGTGCAGCGGCCCGACGTGCTGATAATATAATGCAGATAGAGTATGCGGTGGCCCAACGTGCTGATAATATAATGCAGATAGAGTATGCGGTGGCCCAACGTGCTGATAATATAATGCAGATAGAGTATGCAGCGGCACAACGCGCTGATAATATAATGCAGATAGAGTATGCAGCGGCACAACGCGCTGATAATATAATGCAGATAGAGTATGCAGCGGCACAGCGTGCTGATAATATAATGCAGATAGAGTATGCAGCGGCCCGACGTGCTGATAATATAACGCAGATAGAGTATGCAGCGGCCCAACGCGCTGATAATATAACGCAGATAGAGTATGCAGCGGCCCGACGTGCTGATAATATAATGCAGATAGAGTATGCAGCGGCACAACGTGCTGATATTACGCAGATAGAGTATGCAGCGGCCCAACGTGCTGATAATATAACGCAGATAGAGTATGCAGCGGCCCAACGTGCTGATAATATAATGCAGATAGAGTATGCAGCGGCCCAACGTGCTGATAATATAATGCAGATAGAGTATGCAGCGGCCCAACGTGCTGATAATATAACGCAGATAGAGTATGCAGCGGCCCGACGTGCTGATAATATAACGCAGATAGAGTATGCAGCGGCCCGACGTGCTGATAATATAATGCAGATAGAGTATGCAGCGGCACAACGTGCTGATAATATAATGCAGATAGAGTGTGCAGCGGCACAACGTGCTGATAATATAACGCAGATAGAGTATGCAGCGGCCCAACGTGCTGATAATATAACGCAGATAGAGTGTGCAGCGGCACAACGTGCTGATAATATAACGCAGATAGAGTATGCAGCGGCCCGACGTGCTGATAATATAACGCAGATAGAGTATGCAGCGGCCCGACGTGCTGATAATATAACGCAGATAGAGTGTGCAGCGGCACAACGTGCTGATAATATAATGCAGATAGAGTATGCAGCGGCACAACGTGCTGATAATATAATGCAGATACAGTGTGCAGCGGCACAACGCGCTGATAATATAATGCAGATAGAGTATGCGGCGGCACAGCGTGCTGATAATATAACGCAGATAGAGTATGCAGCGGCCCGACGTGCTGATAATATAATGCAGATAGAGTATGCAGCAGCCCGACGTGCTGATAATATAACGCAGATAGAGTATGCGGCGGCCCAACGTGCTGATAATATAATGCAGATAGAGTATGCAGCGGCCCAACGTGCTGATAATATAATGCAGATACAGTGTGCAGCGGCACAACGTGCTGATAATATAACGCAGATAGAGCATGCAGTGGCACAACGTGCTGATAATATAATGCAGATAGAGTGTGCAGCGGCCCGACGTGCTGATAATATAATGCAGATAGAGTATGCGGTGGCACAACGTGCTGATAATATAATGCAGATAGAGTATGCAGCGGCACAACGCGCTGATAATATAATGCAGATAGAGTATGCAGCGGCCCGACGTGCTGATAATATAATGCAGATAGAGTATGCGGTGGCCCAACGTGCTGATAATATAATGCAGATAGAGTATGCAGTGGCACAACGTGCTGATAATATAATGCAGATAGAGTATGCAGCGGCCCGACGTGCTGATAATATAATGCAGATAGAGTATGCGGTGGCCCAACGTGCTGATAATATAACGCAGATAGAGTATGCAGTGGCACAACGTGCTGATAATATAATGCAGATAGAGTGTGCAGCGGCCCGACGTGCTGATAATATAATGCAGATAGAGTATGCGGTGGCCCAACGTGCTGATAATATAATGCAGATAGAGTATGCGGTGGCCCAACGTGCTGATAATATAATGCAGATAGTGTATGCAGCGGCACAACGCGCTGATAATATAATGCAGATAGAGTATGCAGCGGCACAACGCGCTGATAATATAATGCAGATAGAGTATGCAGCGGCACAGCGTGCTGATAATATAATGCAGATAGAGTATGCAGCGGCCCGACGTGCTGATAATATAACGCAGATAGAGTATGCAGCGGCCCAACGCGCTGATAATATAACGCAGATAGAGTGTGCAGCGGCCCGACGTGCTGATAATATAATGCAGATAGAGTATGCAGCGGCCCGACGCGCTGATAATATAACGCAGATAGAGTATGCAGCGGCACAACGTGCTGATAATATAATGCAGGTAGAGTATGCAGCGGCCCAACGCGCTGATAATATAATGCAGATACAGTATGCAGCGGCCCAACGTGCTGATAATATAATGCAGATAGAGTATGCAGCGGCACAACGTGCTGATATTACGCAGATAGAGTATGCAGCGGCCCAACGTGCTGATAATATAACGCAGATAGAGTATGCAGCGGCCCAACGTGCTGATAATATAATGCAGATAGAGTATGCAGCGGCCCAACGTGCTGATAATATAATGCAGATAGAGTATGCAGCGGCCCGACGTGCTGATAATATAACGCAGATAGAGTATGCAGCGGCCCGACGTGCTGATAATATAACGCAGATAGAGTATGCAGCGGCCCGACGTGCTGATAATATAACGCAGATAGAGTATGCAGCGGCCCGACGTGCTGATAATATAATGCAGATAGAGTATGCAGCGGCACAACGTGCTGATAATATATTGCAGATAGAGTATGCAGCGGCCCAACGCGCTGATAATATAACGCAGACAGAGTATGCAGCGGCCCGACGTGCTGATAATATAATGCAGAGAGAGTATGCAGCGGCCCAACGTGCTGATAATATAACGCAGATGGAGTATGCAGCGGCACAACGTGCTGATAATATAACGCAGTTAGAGTATGCAGCGGCCCGACGTGCTGATAATATAACGCAGATAGAGTATGCAGCGGCCCAACGCGCTGATAATATAACGCAGACAGAGTATGCAGCGGCCCGACGTGCTGATAATATAATGCAGAGAGAGTATGCAGCGGCCCAACGTGCTGATAATATAACGCAGATAGAGTATGCAGCGGCACAACGTGCTGATAATATAACGCAGATAGAGTGTGCAGCGGCACAACGTGCTGATAATATAACGCAGATAGAGTATGCAGCGGCACAACGTGCTGATAATATAACGCAGATAGAGTGTGCAGCGGCACAACGTGCTGATAATATAATGCAGATACAGTGTGCAGCGGCACAACGTGCTGATAATATAATGCAGATAGAGTATGCAGCGGCACAACGTGCTGATAATATAACGCAGATAGAGTATGCAGCGGCCCAACGCGCTGATAATATAACGCAGATAAAGTATGCAGCGGCCCAACGTGCTGATAATATAACGCAGATAGAGTATGCAGCGGCACAACGCGCTGATAATATAATGCAGATAGAGTGTGCAGCGGCACAACGTGCTGATAATATAACGCAGATAGAGTGTGCAGCGGCACAACGTGCTGATAATATAATGCAGATACAGTGTGCAGCGGCACAACGCGCTGATAATATAATGCAGATAGAGTATGCGGCGGCACAGCGTGCTGATAATATAACGCAGATAGAGTATGCAGCGGCCCGACGTGCTGATAATATAATGCAGATAGAGTATGCAGCAGCCCGACGTGCTGATAATATAACGCAGATAGAGTATGCGGCGGCCCAACGTGCTGATAATATAATGCAGATAGAGTATGCAGCGGCCCAACGTGCTGATAATATAATGCAGATACAGTGTGCAGCGGCACAACGTGCTGATAATATAACGCAGATAGAGCATGCAGTGGCACAACGTGCTGATAATATAATGCAGATAGAGTGTGCAGCGGCCCGACGTGCTGATAATATAATGCAGATAGAGTATGCGGTGGCACAACGTGCTGATAATATAATGCAGATAGAGTATGCAGCGGCACAACGCGCTGATAATATAATGCAGATAGAGTATGCAGCGGCACAGCGTGCTGATAATATAACGCAGATAGAGTATGCAGTGGCACAACGTGCTGATAATATAATGCAGATAGAGTGTGCAGCGGCCCGACGTGCTGATAATATAATGCAGATAGAGTATGCGGTGGCCCAACGTGCTGATAATATAATGCAGATAGAGTATGCGGTGGCCCAACGTGCTGATAATATAATGCAGATAGAGTATGCAGCGGCACAACGCGCTGATAATATAATGCAGATAGAGTATGCAGCGGCACAACGCGCTGATAATATAATGCAGATAGAGTATGCAGCGGCACAGCGTGCTGATAATATAATGCAGATAGAGTATGCAGCGGCCCGACGTGCTGATAATATAACGCAGATAGAGTATGCAGCGGCCCAACGCGCTGATAATATAACGCAGATAGAGTATGCAGCGGCCCGACGTGCTGATAATATAATGCAGATAGAGTATGCAGCGGCACAACGTGCTGATATTACGCAGATAGAGTATGCAGCGGCCCAACGTGCTGATAATATAACGCAGATAGAGTATGCAGCGGCCCAACGTGCTGATAATATAATGCAGATAGAGTATGCAGCGGCCCAACGTGCTGATAATATAATGCAGATAGAGTATGCAGCGGCCCAACGTGCTGATAATATAACGCAGATAGAGTATGCAGCGGCCCGACGTGCTGATAATATAACGCAGATAGAGTATGCAGCGGCCCGACGTGCTGATAATATAATGCAGATAGAGTATGCAGCGGCACAACGTGCTGATAATATAATGCAGATAGAGTGTGCAGCGGCACAACGTGCTGATAATATAACGCAGATAGAGTATGCAGCGGCCCAACGTGCTGATAATATAACGCAGATAGAGTGTGCAGCGGCACAACGTGCTGATAATATAACGCAGATAGAGTATGCAGCGGCCCGACGTGCTGATAATATAACGCAGATAGAGTATGCAGCGGCCCGACGTGCTGATAATATAACGCAGATAGAGTGTGCAGCGGCACAACGTGCTGATAATATAATGCAGATAGAGTATGCAGCGGCACAACGTGCTGATAATATAATGCAGATACAGTGTGCAGCGGCACAACGCGCTGATAATATAATGCAGATAGAGTATGCGGCGGCACAGCGTGCTGATAATATAACGCAGATAGAGTATGCAGCGGCCCGACGTGCTGATAATATAATGCAGATAGAGTATGCAGCAGCCCGACGTGCTGATAATATAACGCAGATAGAGTATGCGGCGGCCCAACGTGCTGATAATATAATGCAGATAGAGTATGCAGCGGCCCAACGTGCTGATAATATAATGCAGATACAGTGTGCAGCGGCACAACGTGCTGATAATATAACGCAGATAGAGCATGCAGTGGCACAACGTGCTGATAATATAATGCAGATAGAGTGTGCAGCGGCCCGACGTGCTGATAATATAATGCAGATAGAGTATGCGGTGGCACAACGTGCTGATAATATAATGCAGATAGAGTATGCAGCGGCACAACGCGCTGATAATATAATGCAGATAGAGTATGCAGCGGCCCGACGTGCTGATAATATAATGCAGATAGAGTATGCGGTGGCCCAACGTGCTGATAATATAATGCAGATAGAGTATGCAGTGGCACAACGTGCTGATAATATAATGCAGATAGAGTATGCAGCGGCCCGACGTGCTGATAATATAATGCAGATAGAGTATGCGGTGGCCCAACGTGCTGATAATATAACGCAGATAGAGTATGCAGTGGCACAACGTGCTGATAATATAATGCAGATAGAGTGTGCAGCGGCCCGACGTGCTGATAATATAATGCAGATAGAGTATGCGGTGGCCCAACGTGCTGATAATATAATGCAGATAGAGTATGCGGTGGCCCAACGTGCTGATAATATAATGCAGATAGTGTATGCAGCGGCACAACGCGCTGATAATATAATGCAGATAGAGTATGCAGCGGCACAACGCGCTGATAATATAATGCAGATAGAGTATGCAGCGGCACAGCGTGCTGATAATATAATGCAGATAGAGTATGCAGCGGCCCGACGTGCTGATAATATAACGCAGATAGAGTATGCAGCGGCCCAACGCGCTGATAATATAACGCAGATAGAGTGTGCAGCGGCCCGACGTGCTGATAATATAATGCAGATAGAGTATGCAGCGGCCCGACGCGCTGATAATATAACGCAGATAGAGTATGCAGCGGCACAACGTGCTGATAATATAATGCAGGTAGAGTATGCAGCGGCCCAACGCGCTGATAATATAATGCAGATACAGTATGCAGCGGCCCAACGTGCTGATAATATAATGCAGATAGAGTATGCAGCGGCACAACGTGCTGATATTACGCAGATAGAGTATGCAGCGGCCCAACGTGCTGATAATATAACGCAGATAGAGTATGCAGCGGCCCAACGTGCTGATAATATAATGCAGATAGAGTATGCAGCGGCCCAACGTGCTGATAATATAATGCAGATAGAGTATGCAGCGGCCCGACGTGCTGATAATATAACGCAGATAGAGTATGCAGCGGCCCGACGTGCTGATAATATAACGCAGATAGAGTATGCAGCGGCCCGACGTGCTGATAATATAACGCAGATAGAGTATGCAGCGGCCCGACGTGCTGATAATATAATGCAGATAGAGTATGCAGCGGCACAACGTGCTGATAATATATTGCAGATAGAGTATGCAGCGGCCCAACGCGCTGATAATATAACGCAGACAGAGTATGCAGCGGCCCGACGTGCTGATAATATAATGCAGAGAGAGTATGCAGCGGCCCAACGTGCTGATAATATAACGCAGATGGAGTATGCAGCGGCACAACGTGCTGATAATATAACGCAGTTAGAGTATGCAGCGGCCCGACGTGCTGATAATATAACGCAGATAGAGTATGCAGCGGCCCAACGCGCTGATAATATAACGCAGACAGAGTATGCAGCGGCCCGACGTGCTGATAATATAATGCAGAGAGAGTATGCAGCGGCCCAACGTGCTGATAATATAACGCAGATAGAGTATGCAGCGGCACAACGTGCTGATAATATAACGCAGATAGAGTGTGCAGCGGCACAACGTGCTGATAATATAACGCAGATAGAGTATGCAGCGGCACAACGTGCTGATAATATAACGCAGATAGAGTGTGCAGCGGCACAACGTGCTGATAATATAATGCAGATACAGTGTGCAGCGGCACAACGTGCTGATAATATAATGCAGATAGAGTATGCAGCGGCACAACGTGCTGATAATATAACGCAGATAGAGTATGCAGCGGCCCAACGCGCTGATAATATAACGCAGATAAAGTATGCAGCGGACCGACGTGCTGATAATATAATGCAGGTAGAGTATGCATCGGCCCAACGTGCTGATAATATAATGCAGATAGAGTATGCAGCAGCACAACGTGCTGATAATATAACGCAGATAGAGTATGCAGCGGCCCAACGCGCTGATAATATAACGCAGATAGAGTATGCAGCGGCCCGACGTGCTGATAATATAATGCAGATAGAGTATGCAGCGGCCCAACGCGCTGATAATATAACGCAGATAGAGTATGCAGCGGCCCGACGTGCTGATAATATAATGCAGAGAGAGTATGCAGCGGCCCAACGCGCTGATAATATAACGCAGATAGAGTATGCAGCGGCCCGACGTGCTGATAATATAATGCAGGTAGAGTATGCATCGGCCCGACGTGCTGATAATATAACGCAGATAGAGTATGCAGCGGCCCGACGTGCTGATAATATAATGCAGATAGAGTATGCAGCGGCCCAACGCGCTGATAATATAACGCAGATAGAGTATGCAGCGGCCCGACGTGCTGATAATATAATGCAGAGAGAGTATGCAGCGGCCCAACGCGCTGATAATATAACGCAGATAGAGTATGCAGCGGCCCGACGTGCTGATAATATAATGCAGGTAGAGTATGCATCGGCCCGACGTGCTGATAATATAATGCAGATAGAGTATGCAGCGGCACAACGTGCTGATAATATGCAGATAGAGTATGCAGCGGCACAACGTGCTGATAATATAACGCAGATAGAGTATGCAGCGGCACAACGTGCTGATAATATAATGCAGATACAGTGTGCAGCGGCACAACGCGCTGATAATATAATGCAGATAGAGTATGCGGCGGCACAGCGTGCTGATAATATAACGCAGATAGAGTATGCAGCGGCCCGACGTGCTGATAATATAATGCAGATAGAGTATGCAGCAGCCCGACGTGCTGATAATATAACGCAGATAGAGTATGCGGCGGCCCAACGTGCTGATAATATAATGCAGATAGAGTATGCAGCGGCCCAACGTGCTGATAATTTAATGCAGATACAGTGTGCAGCGGCACAACGTGCTGATAATATAACGCAGATAGAGTATGCAGCGGCCCGACGTGCTGATAATATAATGCAGATAGAGTGTGCAGCGGCACAACGTGCTGATAATATAATGCAGATAGAGTGTGCAGCGGCACAACGCGCTGATAATATAATGCAGAGAGAGTATGCAGCGGCCCAACGTGCTGATAATATAATGCAGATAGAGTGTGCAGCGGCACAACGTGCTGATAATATAATGCAGATAGAGTATGCAGCGGCACAACGTGCTGATAATATAATGCAGATAGAGTATGCAGCGGCACAACGCACTGATAATATAATGCAGATAGAGTATGCAGCGGCACAGCGTGCTGATAATATAATGCAGATAGAGTATGCAGCGGCCCGACGTGCTGATAATATAACGCAGATAGAGTATGCAGCGGCCCAACGTGCTGATAATATAATGCAGATAGAGTATGCAGCGGCACAACGTGCTGATAATATAATGTAGATACATTATGCAGCGGCCCGACGCGCTGATAATATAACGCAGATAGAGTATGCAGCGGCACAGCGTGCTGATAATATAATGCAGATACATTATGCAGCGGCCCAACGCGCTGATAATATAACGCAGATAGAGTGTGCAGCGGCCCGACGTGCTGATAATATAATGCAGATAGAGTATGCAGCGGCCCAACGCGCTGATAATATAACGCAGATAGAGTATGCAGCGGCACAACGTGCTGATAATATAATGCAGGTAGAGTATGCAGCGGCCCAACGTGCTGATAATATAACGCAGATAGAGTATGCAGCGGCACAACGCGCTGATAATATAATGCAGATACAGTATGCAGCGGCCCAACGTGATGATAATATAACGCAGATAGAGTATGCAGCGGCCCGACGCGCTGATAATATAATGCAGATAGAGTGTGCAGCGGCACAACGTGCTGATAATATAATGCAGATAGAGTATGCAGCGGCACAACGCGCTGATATTACGCAGATAGAGTATGCAGCGGCCCAACGTGCTGATAATATAACGCAGATAGAGTATGCAGCGGCCCGACGCGCTGATAATATAATGCAGATAGAGTGTGCAGCGGCACAACGTGCTGATAATATAACGCAGATAGAGTATGCAGCGGCACAACGTGCTGATATTACGCAGATAGAGTATGCAGCGGCCCAACGTGCTGATAATATAACGCAGATAGAGTATGCAGCGGCCCAACGCGCTGATAATATAATGCAGATAGAGTGTGCAGCGGCACAACGTGCTGATAATATAATGCAGATAGAGTATGCAGCGGCCCAACGTGCTGATAATATAATGCAGATAGAGTATGCAGCGGCCCGACGTGCTGATAATATAACGCAGATAGAGTATGCAGCGGCCCAACGTGCTGATAATATAATGCAGATACAGTATGCAGCGGCACAACGCGCTGATAATATAACGCAGATAGAGTGTGCAGCGGCCCAACGTGCTGATAATATAATGCAGATAGAGTATGCAGCGGCACAACGTGCTGATAATATAATGCAGATAGAGTATGCAGCGGCACAACGCGCTGATAATATAATGCAGATAGAGTATGCAGCGGCCCGACGTGCTGATAATATAACGCAGATAGAGTATGCAGCGGCACAACGTGCTGATAATATAATGCAGATAGAGTATGCAGCGGCACAACGTGCTGATAATATAACGCAGATAGAGTGTGCAGCGGCACAACGCGCTGATAATATAATGCAGATAGAGTATGCGGCGGCACAGCGTGCTGATAATATAACGCAGATAGAGTATGCAGCGGCCCGACGTGCTGATAATATAATGCAGATAGAGTATGCAGCAGCCCGACGTGCTGATAATATAACGCAGATAGAGTATGCGGCGGCCCAACGTGCTGATAATATAATGCAGATAGAGTATGCAGCGGCCCAACGTGCTGATAATTTAATGCAGATACAGTGTGCAGCGGCACAACGTGCTGATAATATAACGCAGATAGAGTATGCAGCGGCCCAACGTGCTGATAATATAATGCAGATAGAGTATGCAGCGGCCCGACGTGCTGATAATATAACGCAGATAGAGTATGCAGCGGCCCAACGTGCTGATAATATAATGCAGATACAGTATGCAGCGGCACAACGCGCTGATAATATAACGCAGATAGAGTGTGCAGCGGCCCAACGTGCTGATAATATAATGCAGATAGAGTATGCAGCGGCACAACGTGCTGATAATATAATGCAGATAGAGTATGCAGCGGCACAACGCGCTGATAATATAATGCAGATAGAGTATGCAGCGGCCCGACGTGCTGATAATATAACGCAGATAGAGTATGCAGCGGCACAACGTGCTGATAATATAATGCAGATAGAGTATGCAGCGGCACAACGTGCTGATAATATAACGCAGATAGAGTGTGCAGCGGCACAACGCGCTGATAATATAATGCAGATAGAGTATGCGGCGGCACAGCGTGCTGATAATATAACGCAGATAGAGTATGCAGCGGCCCGACGTGCTGATAATATAATGCAGATAGAGTATGCAGCAGCCCGACGTGCTGATAATATAACGCAGATAGAGTATGCGGCGGCCCAACGTGCTGATAATATAACGCAGATAGAGTATGCAGCGGCACAGCGTGCTGATAATATAATGCAGATAGAGTATGCAGCAGCCCGACGTGCTGATAATATAACGCAGATAGAGTATGCGGCGGCCCAACGTGCTGATAATATAATGCAGATAGAGTATGCAGCGGCCCGACGTGCTGATAATATAATGCAGATACAGTGTGCAGCGGCACAACGTGCTGATAATATAACGCAGATAGAGTATGCAGTGGCACAACGTGCTGATAATATAATGCAGATAGAGTATGCAGCGGCCCGACGTGCTGATAATATAACGCAGATAGAGTATGCAGCGGCACAACGTGCTGATAATATAACGCAGATAGAGTATGCAGCGGCCCAACGCGCTGATAATATAATGCAGATAGAGTATGCAGCGGCCCGACGTGCTGATAATATAATGCAGATAGAGTATGCAGCGGCCCAACGTGCTGATAATATAATGCAGATAGAGTATGCAGCGGCCCAACGTGCTGATAATATAATGCAGATAGAGTATGCAGCGGCCCGACATGCTGATAATATAACGCAGATAGAGTATGCAGCGGCCCGACGTGCTGATAATATAATGCAGATAGAGTATGCAGCAGCCCGACGTGCTGATAATATAACGCAGATAGAGTATGCGGCGGCCCAACGTGCTGATAATATAACGCAGATAGAGTATGCAGCGGCACAGCGTGCTGATAATATAATGCAGATAGAGTATGCAGCAGCCTGACGTGCTGATAATATAACGCAGATAGAGTATGCGGCGGCCCAACGTGCTGATAATATAACGCAGATAGAGTATGCAGTGGCACAACGTGCTGATAATATAATGCAGATAGAGTGTGCAGCGGCCCGACGTGCTGATAATATAATGCAGATAGAGTATGCGGTGGCCCAACGTGCTGATAATATAATGCAGATAGAGTATGCGGTGGCCCAACGTGCTGATAATATAATGCAGATAGTGTATGCAGCGGCACAACGCGCTGATAATATAATGCAGATAGAGTATGCAGCGGCACAACGCGCTGATAATATAATGCAGATAGAGTATGCAGCGGCACAGCGTGCTGATAATATAATGCAGATAGAGTATGCAGCGGCCCGACGTGCTGATAATATAACGCAGATAGAGTATGCAGCGGCCCAACGCGCTGATAATATAACGCAGATAGAGTGTGCAGCGGCCCGACGTGCTGATAATATAATGCAGATAGAGTATGCAGCGGCCCGACGCGCTGATAATATAACGCAGATAGAGTATGCAGCGGCACAACGTGCTGATAATATAATGCAGGTAGAGTATGCAGCGGCCCAACGCGCTGATAATATAATGCAGATACAGTATGCAGCGGCCCAACGTGCTGATAATATAATGCAGATAGAGTATGCAGCGGCACAACGTGCTGATATTACGCAGATAGAGTATGCAGCGGCCCAACGTGCTGATAATATAACGCAGATAGAGTATGCAGCGGCCCAACGTGCTGATAATATAATGCAGATAGAGTATGCAGCGGCCCAACGTGCTGATAATATAATGCAGATAGAGTATGCAGCGGCCCGACGTGCTGATAATATAACGCAGATAGAGTATGCAGCGGCCCGACGTGCTGATAATATAACGCAGATAGAGTATGCAGCGGCCCGACGTGCTGATAATATAACGCAGATAGAGTATGCAGCGGCCCGACGTGCTGATAATATAATGCAGATAGAGTATGCAGCGGCACAACGTGCTGATAATATATTGCAGATAGAGTATGCAGCGGCCCAACGCGCTGATAATATAACGCAGACAGAGTATGCAGCGGCCCGACGTGCTGATAATATAATGCAGAGAGAGTATGCAGCGGCCCAACGTGCTGATAATATAACGCAGATGGAGTATGCAGCGGCACAACGTGCTGATAATATAACGCAGTTAGAGTATGCAGCGGCCCGACGTGCTGATAATATAACGCAGATAGAGTATGCAGCGGCCCAACGCGCTGATAATATAACGCAGACAGAGTATGCAGCGGCCCGACGTGCTGATAATATAATGCAGAGAGAGTATGCAGCGGCCCAACGTGCTGATAATATAACGCAGATAGAGTATGCAGCGGCACAACGTGCTGATAATATAACGCAGATAGAGTGTGCAGCGGCACAACGTGCTGATAATATAACGCAGATAGAGTATGCAGCGGCACAACGTGCTGATAATATAACGCAGATAGAGTGTGCAGCGGCACAACGTGCTGATAATATAATGCAGATACAGTGTGCAGCGGCACAACGTGCTGATAATATAATGCAGATAGAGTATGCAGCGGCACAACGTGCTGATAATATAACGCAGATAGAGTATGCAGCGGCCCAACGCGCTGATAATATAACGCAGATAAAGTATGCAGCGGACCGACGTGCTGATAATATAATGCAGGTAGAGTATGCATCGGCCCAACGTGCTGATAATATAATGCAGATAGAGTATGCAGCAGCACAACGTGCTGATAATATAACGCAGATAGAGTATGCAGCGGCCCAACGCGCTGATAATATAACGCAGATAGAGTATGCAGCGGCCCGACGTGCTGATAATATAATGCAGATAGAGTATGCAGCGGCCCAACGCGCTGATAATATAACGCAGATAGAGTATGCAGCGGCCCGACGTGCTGATAATATAATGCAGAGAGAGTATGCAGCGGCCCAACGCGCTGATAATATAACGCAGATAGAGTATGCAGCGGCCCGACGTGCTGATAATATAATGCAGGTAGAGTATGCATCGGCCCGACGTGCTGATAATATAACGCAGATAGAGTATGCAGCGGCCCGACGTGCTGATAATATAATGCAGATAGAGTATGCAGCGGCCCAACGCGCTGATAATATAACGCAGATAGAGTATGCAGCGGCCCGACGTGCTGATAATATAATGCAGAGAGAGTATGCAGCGGCCCAACGCGCTGATAATATAACGCAGATAGAGTATGCAGCGGCCCGACGTGCTGATAATATAATGCAGGTAGAGTATGCATCGGCCCGACGTGCTGATAATATAATGCAGATAGAGTATGCAGCGGCACAACGTGCTGATAATATGCAGATAGAGTATGCAGCGGCACAACGTGCTGATAATATAACGCAGATAGAGTATGCAGCGGCACAACGTGCTGATAATATAATGCAGATACAGTGTGCAGCGGCACAACGCGCTGATAATATAATGCAGATAGAGTATGCGGCGGCACAGCGTGCTGATAATATAACGCAGATAGAGTATGCAGCGGCCCGACGTGCTGATAATATAATGCAGATAGAGTATGCAGCAGCCCGACGTGCTGATAATATAACGCAGATAGAGTATGCGGCGGCCCAACGTGCTGATAATATAATGCAGATAGAGTATGCAGCGGCCCAACGTGCTGATAATTTAATGCAGATACAGTGTGCAGCGGCACAACGTGCTGATAATATAACGCAGATAGAGTATGCAGCGGCCCGACGTGCTGATAATATAATGCAGATAGAGTGTGCAGCGGCACAACGTGCTGATAATATAATGCAGATAGAGTGTGCAGCGGCACAACGCGCTGATAATATAATGCAGAGAGAGTATGCAGCGGCCCAACGTGCTGATAATATAATGCAGATAGAGTGTGCAGCGGCACAACGTGCTGATAATATAATGCAGATAGAGTATGCAGCGGCACAACGTGCTGATAATATAATGCAGATAGAGTATGCAGCGGCACAACGCACTGATAATATAATGCAGATAGAGTATGCAGCGGCACAGCGTGCTGATAATATAATGCAGATAGAGTATGCAGCGGCCCGACGTGCTGATAATATAACGCAGATAGAGTATGCAGCGGCCCAACGTGCTGATAATATAATGCAGATAGAGTATGCAGCGGCACAACGTGCTGATAATATAATGTAGATACATTATGCAGCGGCCCGACGCGCTGATAATATAACGCAGATAGAGTATGCAGCGGCACAGCGTGCTGATAATATAATGCAGATACATTATGCAGCGGCCCAACGCGCTGATAATATAACGCAGATAGAGTGTGCAGCGGCCCGACGTGCTGATAATATAATGCAGATAGAGTATGCAGCGGCCCAACGCGCTGATAATATAACGCAGATAGAGTATGCAGCGGCACAACGTGCTGATAATATAATGCAGGTAGAGTATGCAGCGGCCCAACGTGCTGATAATATAACGCAGATAGAGTATGCAGCGGCACAACGCGCTGATAATATAATGCAGATACAGTATGCAGCGGCCCAACGTGATGATAATATAACGCAGATAGAGTATGCAGCGGCCCGACGCGCTGATAATATAATGCAGATAGAGTGTGCAGCGGCACAACGTGCTGATAATATAATGCAGATAGAGTATGCAGCGGCACAACGCGCTGATATTACGCAGATAGAGTATGCAGCGGCCCAACGTGCTGATAATATAACGCAGATAGAGTATGCAGCGGCCCGACGCGCTGATAATATAATGCAGATAGAGTGTGCAGCGGCACAACGTGCTGATAATATAACGCAGATAGAGTATGCAGCGGCACAACGTGCTGATATTACGCAGATAGAGTATGCAGCGGCCCAACGTGCTGATAATATAACGCAGATAGAGTATGCAGCGGCCCAACGCGCTGATAATATAATGCAGATAGAGTGTGCAGCGGCACAACGTGCTGATAATATAATGCAGATAGAGTATGCAGCGGCCCAACGTGCTGATAATATAATGCAGATAGAGTATGCAGCGGCCCGACGTGCTGATAATATAACGCAGATAGAGTATGCAGCGGCCCAACGTGCTGATAATATAATGCAGATACAGTATGCAGCGGCACAACGCGCTGATAATATAACGCAGATAGAGTGTGCAGCGGCCCAACGTGCTGATAATATAATGCAGATAGAGTGTGCAGCGGCACAACGTGCTGATAATATAATGCAGATAGAGTATGCAGCGGCACAACGTGCTGATAATATAATGCAGATAGAGTATGCAGCGGCACAACGCGCTGATAATATAATGCAGATAGAGTATGCAGCGGCCCGACGTGCTGATAATATAACGCAGATAGAGTATGCAGCGGCACAACGTGCTGATAATATAATGCAGATAGAGTATGCAGCGGCACAACGTGCTGATAATATAACGCAGATAGAGTGTGCAGCGGCACAACGCGCTGATAATATAATGCAGATAGAGTATGCGGCGGCACAGCGTGCTGATAATATAACGCAGATAGAGTATGCAGCGGCCCGACGTGCTGATAATATAATGCAGATAGAGTATGCAGCAGCCCGACGTGCTGATAATATAACGCAGATAGAGTATGCGGCGGCCCAACGTGCTGATAATATAACGCAGATAGAGTATGCAGCGGCACAGCGTGCTGATAATATAATGCAGATAGAGTATGCAGCAGCCCGACGTGCTGATAATATAACGCAGATAGAGTATGCGGCGGCCCAACGTGCTGATAATATAATGCAGATAGAGTATGCAGCGGCCCGACGTGCTGATAATATAATGCAGATACAGTGTGCAGCGGCACAACGTGCTGATAATATAACGCAGATAGAGTATGCAGTGGCACAACGTGCTGATAATATAATGCAGATAGAGTATGCAGCGGCCCGACGTGCTGATAATATAACGCAGATAGAGTATGCAGCGGCACAACGTGCTGATAATATAACGCAGATAGAGTATGCAGCGGCCCAACGCGCTGATAATATAATGCAGATAGAGTATGCAGCGGCCCGACGTGCTGATAATATAATGCAGATAGAGTATGCAGCGGCCCAACGTGCTGATAATATAATGCAGATAGAGTATGCAGCGGCCCAACGTGCTGATAATATAATGCAGATAGAGTATGCAGCGGCCCGACATGCTGATAATATAACGCAGATAGAGTATGCAGCGGCCCGACGTGCTGATAATATAATGCAGATAGAGTATGCAGCAGCCCGACGTGCTGATAATATAACGCAGATAGAGTATGCGGCGGCCCAACGTGCTGATAATATAACGCAGATAGAGTATGCAGCGGCACAGCGTGCTGATAATATAATGCAGATAGAGTATGCAGCAGCCCGACGTGCTGATAATATAACGCAGATAGAGTATGCGGCGGCCCAACGTGCTGATAATATAATGCAGATACAGTGTGCAGCGGCACAGCGTGCTGATAATATAATGCAGATACAGTGTGCAGCGGCACAACGTGCTGATAATATAACGCAGATAGAGTATGCAGTGGCACAACGTGCTGATAATATAATGCAGATAGAGTATGCAGCGGCACAACGTGCTGATAATATAATGCAGATACATTATGCAGCGGCCCGACGCGCTGATAATATAACGCAGATAGAGTGTGCAGCGGCCCGACGTGCTGATAATATAATGCAGATAGAGTATGCAGCGGCCCAACGCGCTGATAATATAACGCAGATAGAGTATGCAGCGGCACAACGTGCTGATAATATAATGCAGGTAGAGTATGCAGCGGCCCAACGTGCTGATAATATAACGCAGATAGAGTATGCAGCGGCACAACGCGCTGATAATATAATGCAGATACAGTATGCAGCGGCCCAACGTGATGATAATATAACGCAGATAGAGTATGCAGCGGCCCGACACTCTGATAATATAATGCAGATAGAGTGTGCAGCGGCACAACGTGCTGATAATATAATGCAGATAGAGTATGCAGCGGCACAACGCGCTGATATTACGCAGATAGAGTATGCAGCGGCCCAACGTGCTGATAATATAACGCAGATAGAGTATGCAGCGGCCCGACGCGCTGATAATATAATGCAGATAGAGTGTGCAGCGGCACAACGTCTGATAATATAACGCAGATAGAGTATGCAGCGGCACAACGTGCTGATATTACGCAGATAGAGTATGCAGCGGCCCAACGTGCTGATAATATAACGCAGATAGAGTATGCAGCGGCCCAACGCGCTGATAATATAATGCAGATAGAGTGTGCAGCGGCACAACGTGCTGATAATATAATGCAGATAGAGTATGCAGCGGCCCAACGTGCTGATAATATAATGCAGATAGAGTATGCAGCGGCCCGACGTGCTGATAATATAACGCAGATAGAGTATGCAGCGGCCCAACGTGCTGATATTATAATGCAGATACAGTATGCAGCGGCACAACGCGCTGATAATATAACGCAGATAGAGTGTGCAGCGGCCCAACGTGCTGATAATATAATGCAGATAGAGTGTGCAGCGGCACAACGTCCTGATAATATAATGCAGATAGAGTATGCAGCGGCACAACGTGCTGATAATATAATGCAGATAGAGTATGCAGCGGCACAACGCGCTGATAATATAATGCAGATAGAGTATGCAGCGGCCCGACGTGCTGATAATATAACGCAGATAGAGTATGCAGCGGCACAACGTGCTGATAATATAATGCAGATAGAGTATGCAGCGGCACAACGTGCTGATAATATAACGCAGATAGAGTGTGCAGCGGCACAACGCGCTGATAATATAATGCAGATAGAGTATGCGGCGGCACAGCGTGCTGATAATATAACGCAGATAGAGTATGCAGCGGCCCAACGCGCTGATAATATAATGCAGATAGAGTATGCAGCGGCCCGACGTGCTGATAATATAATGCAGATAGAGTATGCAGCGGCCCAACGTGCTGATAATATAATGCAGATAGAGTATGCAGCGGCCCAACGTGCTGATAATATAATGCAGATAGAGTATGCAGCGGCCCGACGCGCTGATAATATAACGCAGATAGAGTATGCAGCGGCCCGACGTGCTGATAATATAATGCAGATAGAGTATGCAGCAGCCCGACGTGCTGATAATATAACGCAGATAGAGTATGCGGCGGCCCAACGTGCTGATAATATAACGCAGATAGAGTATGCAGCGGCACAGCGTGCTGATAATATAATGCAGATAGAGTATGCAGCAGCCCGACGTGCTGATAATATAACGCAGATAGAGTATGCGGCGGCCCAACGTGCTGATAATATAATGCAGATACAGTGTGCAGCGGCACAGCGTGCTGATAATATAATGCAGATACAGTGTGCAGCGGCACAACGTGCTGATAATATAACGCAGATAGAGTATGCAGTGGCACAACGTGCTGATAATATAATGCAGATAGAGTATGCAGCGGCCCGACGTGCTGATAATATAACGCAGATAGAGTATGCAGCGGCACAACGTGCTGATAATATAACGCAGATAGAGTGTGCAGCGGCCCAACGCGCTGATAATATAATGCAGATAGAGTATGCAGCGGCCCAACGCGCTGATAATATAATGCAGATAGAGTATGCAGCGGCACAACGTGCTGATAATATAACGCAGATAGAGTGTGCAGCGGCCCGACGTGCTGATAATATAATGCAGATAGAGTATGCAGCGGCCCAACGCGCTGATAATATAATGCAGATAGAGTATGCAGCGGCACAACGTGCTGATAATATAATGCAGATACAGTGTGCAGCGGCACAACGTGCTGATAATATAATGCAGATAGAGTATGCAGCGGCCCGACGTGCTGATAATATAATGCAGATAGAGTATGCAGCGGCCCAACGTGCTGATAATATAATGCAGATAGAGTATGCAGCGGCCCAACGTGCTGATAATATAATGCAGATAGAGTATGCAGCGGCCCGACGTGCTGATAATATAATGCAGATAGAGTATGCAGCGGCCCAACGTGCTGATAATATAACGCAGAGAGAGTATGCAGCGGCACAACGCGCTGATAATATAATGCAGATAGAGTATGCAGCGGCCCGACGCGCTGATAATATAGTGCAGATAGAGTGTGCAGCGGCCCAACGCGCTGATAATATAATGCAGATAGAGTTTGCAGCGGCCCAACGCGCTGATAATATAACGCAGATAGAGTATGCAGCGGCACAGCGTGCTGATAATATAATGCAGATAGAGTATGCAGCGGCACAACGTGCTGATAATATAATGCAGATAGAGTATGCAGCGGCACAACGCGCTGATAATATAATGCAGATAGAGTATGCAGCGGCCCGACGTGCTGATAATATAACGCAGATAGAGTATGCAGCGGCACAACGTGCTGATAATATAATGCAGATAGAGTATGCAGCGGCACAACGTGCTGATAATATAACGCAGATAGAGTGTGCAGCGGCACAACGCGCTGATAATATAATGCAGATAGAGTATGCGGCGGCACAGCGTGCTGATAATATAACGCAGATAGAGTATGCAGCGGCCCAACGCGCTGATAATATAATGCAGATAGAGTATGCAGCGGCCCGACGTGCTGATAATATAATGCAGATAGAGTATGCAGCGGCCCAACGTGCTGATAATATAATGCAGATAGAGTATGCAGCGGCCCAACGTGCTGATAATATAATGCAGATAGAGTATGCAGCGGCCCGACGCGCTGATAATATAACGCAGATAGAGTATGCAGCGGCCCGACGTGCTGATAATATAATGCAGATAGAGTATGCAGCAGCCCGACGTGCTGATAATATAACGCAGATAGAGTATGCGGCGGCCCAACGTGCTGATAATATAACGCAGATAGAGTATGCAGCGGCACAGCGTGCTGATAATATAATGCAGATAGAGTATGCAGCAGCCCGACGTGCTGATAATATAACGCAGATAGAGTATGCGGCGGCCCAACGTGCTGATAATATAATGCAGATACAGTGTGCAGCGGCACAGCGTGCTGATAATATAATGCAGATACAGTGTGCAGCGGCACAACGTGCTGATAATATAACGCAGATAGAGTATGCAGTGGCACAACGTGCTGATAATATAATGCAGATAGAGTATGCAGCGGCCCGACGTGCTGATAATATAACGCAGATAGAGTATGCAGCGGCACAACGTGCTGATAATATAACGCAGATAGAGTGTGCAGCGGCCCAACGCGCTGATAATATAATGCAGATAGAGTATGCAGCGGCCCAACGCGCTGATAATATAATGCAGATAGAGTATGCAGCGGCACAACGTGCTGATAATATAACGCAGATAGAGTGTGCAGCGGCCCGACGTGCTGATAATATAATGCAGATAGAGTATGCAGCGGCCCAACGCGCTGATAATATAATGCAGATAGAGTATGCAGCGGCACAACGTGCTGATAATATAATGCAGATACAGTGTGCAGCGGCACAACGTGCTGATAATATAATGCAGATAGAGTATGCAGCGGCCCGACGTGCTGATAATATAATGCAGATAGAGTATGCAGCGGCCCAACGTGCTGATAATATAATGCAGATAGAGTATGCAGCGGCCCAACGTGCTGATAATATAATGCAGATAGAGTATGCAGCGGCCCGACGTGCTGATAATATAATGCAGATAGAGTATGCAGCGGCCCAACGTGCTGATAATATAACGCAGAGAGAGTATGCAGCGGCACAACGCGCTGATAATATAATGCAGATAGAGTATGCAGCGGCCCGACGCGCTGATAATATAGTGCAGATAGAGTGTGCAGCGGCCCAACGCGCTGATAATATAATGCAGATAGAGTTTGCAGCGGCCCAACGCGCTGATAATATAACGCAGATAGAGTATGCAGCGGCACAGCGTGCTGATAATATAATGCAGATAGAGTATGCAGCGGCCCAACGCGCTGATAATATAATGCAGATAGAGTATGCAGCGGCACAACGTGCTGATAATATAATGCAGATAGAGTGTGCAGCGGCCCAACGTGCTGATAATATAATGCAGATAGAGTATGCAGCGGCCCAAAGTGCTGATAATATAACGCAGATAGAGTGTGCAGCGGCACAACGCGCTGATAATATAATGCAGATAGAGTATGCAGCGGCCCAACGTGCTGATAATATAACGCAGATAGAGTATGCAGCGGCCCAACGTGCTGATAATATAATGCAGATAGAGTATGCAGCGGCCCAACGTGCTGATAATATAATGCAGATAGAGTATGCAGCGGCACAACGCGCTGATAATATAACGCAGATAGAGTGTGCAGCGGCCCAACGTGCTGATAATATAATGCAGATAGAGTTTGCAGCGGCCCAACGCGCTGATAATATAACGCTGATAGAGTGTGCAGCGGCCCAACGTGCTGATAATATAACGCAGATAGAGTGTGCAGCGGCACAACGCGCTGATAATATAATGCAGATAGAGTGTGCAGCGGCCCGACGTGCTGATAATATAATGCAGATACAGTGTGCAGCGGCACAACGTGCTGATAATATAACGCAGATAGAGTATGCAGCGGCCCAACGCGCTGATAATATAATGCAGATAGAGTGTGCAGCGGCACAACGCGCTGATAATATAATGCAGATAGAGTATGCGGCGGCCCAACGCGCTGATAATATAATGCAGATACAGTGTGCAGCGGCACAACGCGCTGATAATATAACGCAGATAGAGTATGCAGCGGCACAGCGTGCTGATAATATAACGCAGATAGAGTATGCAGCGGCACAACGTGCTGATAATATAATGCAGATAGAGTATGCAGCGGCCCGACGTGCTGATAATATAATGCAGATAGAGTATGCAGCGGCCCAACGCGCTGATAATATAATGCAGATAGAGTATGCAGCGGCCCAACGTGCTGATAATATAATGCAGATAGAGTATGCAGCGGCCCAACGTGCTGATAATATAATGCAGATAGAGTGTGCAGCGGCACAACGTGCTGATAATATAATGCAGATAGAGTATGCAGCGGCACAACGTGCTGATAATATAATGCAGATAGAGTGTGCAGCGGCCCAACGCGCTGATAATATAACGCAGATAGAGTGTGCAGCGGCACAACGTGCTGATAATATAATGCAGATAGAGTATGCAGCGGCACAGCGTGCTGATAATATAATGCAGATAGAGTATGCAGCGGCACAACGTGCTGATAATATAATGCAGATAGAGTATGCAGCGGCACAACGTGCTGATAATATAACGCAGATAGAGTATGCAGCGGCCCAACGTGCTGATAATATAATGCAGATAGAGTATGCAGCAGCCCGACGTGCTGATAATATAACGCAGATAGAGTATGCGGTGGCCCAACGTGCTGATAATATAATGCAGATAGAGTATGCAGCGGCCCAACGTGCTGATAATATAACGCAGATAGAGTATGCAGCGGCACAACGTGCTGATAATATAACGCAGATACAGTGTGCAGCGGCACAACGCGCTGATAATATAATGCAGATAGAGTATGCGGCGGCACAGCGTGCTGATAATATAACGCAGATACAGTGTGCAGCGGCACAACGTGCTGATAATATAACGCAGATAGAGTATGCAGCGGCCCGACGTGCTGATAATATAACGCAGATAGAGTATGCAGCGGCCCGACGTGCTGATAATATAATGCAGATAGAGTATGCAGCGGCCCAACGCGCTGATAATATAATGCAGATACAGTATGCGGTGGCCCAACGTGCTGATAATATAACGCAGATAGAGTATGCGGTGGCCCAACGTGCTGATAATATAATGCAGATAGAGTATGCAGCGGCCCAACGTGCTGATAATATAACGCAGATAGAGTATGCAGCGGCCCAACGTGCTGATAATATAACGCAGATAGAGTGTGCAGCGGCACAACGCGCTGATAATATAATGCAGATAGAGTATGCAGCGGCCCAACGCGCTGATAATATAACGCAGATAGAGTATGCAGCGGCACAGCGTGCTGATAATATAACGCAGATAGAGTATGCAGCGGCCCAACGTGCTGATAATATAACGCAGATAGAGTATGCAGCGGCACAACGTGCTGATAATATAATGCAGATAGAGTATGCAGCGGCACAACGTGCTGATAATATAACGCAGATAGAGTATGCAGCGGCCCAACGTGCTGATAATATAACGCAGATAGAGTATGCAGCGGCACAACGCGCTGATAATATAATGCAGATAGAGTATGCAGCGGCCCAACGTGCTGATAATATAACGCAGATAGAGTGTGCAGCGGCCCAACGCGCTGATAATATAATGCAGGTAGAGTATGCAGCGGCCCAACGTGCTGATAATATAATGCAGATAGAGTATGCAGCGGCACAACGTGCTGATAATATAACGCAGATAGAGTATGCAGCGGCACAACGTGCTGATAATATAACGCAGATACAGTGTGCAGCGGCACAACGCGCTGATAATATAATGCAGATAGAGTATGCGGCGGCACAGCGTGCTGATAATATAACGCAGATAGAGTATGCAGCGGCCCGACGTGCTGATAATATAATGCAGATAGAGTATGCAGCGGCCCAACACGCTGATAATATAACGCAGATAGAGTATGCGGCGGCCCAACGTGCTGATAATATAATGCAGATAGAGTGTGCAGCGGCCCAACGTGCTGATAATATAATGCAGATACAGTGTGCAGCGGCACAACGTGCTGATAATATAACGCAGATAGAGTATGCAGTGGCACAACGTGCTGATAATATAACGCAGATAGAGTATGCAGCGGCCCAACGCGCTGATAATATAATGCAGATAGAGTATGCAGCGGCCCAACGCGCTGATAATATAATGCAGATAGAGTATGCAGCGGCCCGACGTGCTGATAATATAATGCAGATAGAGTATGCAGCGGCCCAACGTGCTGATAATATAATGCAGATAGAGTGTGCAGCGGCCCGACGTGCTGATAATATAATGCAGATAGAGTATGCAGCGGCCCGACGCGCTGATAATATAACGCAGATAGAGTATGCAGCGGCCCGACGTGCTGATAATATAATGCAGATAGAGTATGCAGCGGCACAACGTGCTGATAATATAATGCAGATAGAGTTTGCAGCGGCCCAACGCGCTGATAATATAACGCAGATAGAGTATGCAGCGGCACAACGTGCTGATAATATAACGCAGATAGAGTGTGCAGCGGCACAACGCGCTGATAATATAATGCAGATAGAGTATGCGGCGGCACAGCGTGCTGATAATATAACGCAGATAGAGTATGCAGCGGCCCGACGTGCTGATAATATAATGCAGATAGAGTATGCAGCAGCCCGACGTGCTGATAATATAACGCAGATAGAGTATGCGGCGGCCCAACGTGCTGATAATATAACGCAGATAGAGTATGCAGCGGCACAGCGTGCTGATAATATAATGCAGATAGAGTATGCAGCAGCCCGACGTGCTGATAATATAACGCAGATAGAGTATGCGGCGGCCCAACGTGCTGATAATATAACGCAGATAGAGTATGCAGCGGCCCGACGTGCTGATAATATAATGCAGATACAGTGTGCAGCGGCACAACGTGCTGATAATATAACGCAGATAGAGTATGCAGTGGCACAACGTGCTGATAATATAATGCAGATAGAGTATGCAGCGGCCCGACGTGCTGATAATATAACGCAGATAGAGTATGCAGCGGCACAACGTGCTGATAATATAACGCAGATAGAGTATGCAGCGGCCCAACGCGCTGATAATATAATGCAGATAGAGTGTGCAGCGGCCCAACGCGCTGATAATATAACGCAGATAGAGTGTGCAGCGGCACAACGTGCTGATAATATAATGCAGATAGAGTATGCAGCGGCCCGACGTGCTGATAATATAATGCAGATAGAGTATGCAGCGGCCCAACGTGCTGATAATATAATGCAGATAGAGTATGCAGCGGCCCAACGTGCTGATAATATAATGCAGATAGAGTATGCAGCGGCCCGACGCGCTGATAATATAACGCAGATAGAGTATGCAGCGGCCCGACGTGCTGATAATATAATGCAGATAGAGTATGCAGCGGCCCAACGTGCTGATAATATAATGCAGATAGAGTATGCAGCGGCCCAACGTGCTGATAATATAATGCAGATAGAGTATGCAGCGGCCCGACGCGCTGATAATATAACGCAGATAGAGTATGCAGCGGCCCGACGTGCTGATAATATAACGCAGATAGAGTATGCAGCAGCCCGACGTGCTGATAATATAACGCAGATAGAGTATGCGGCGGCCCAACGTGCTGATAATATAACGCAGATAGAGTATGCAGCGGCACAGCGTGCTGATAATATAATGCAGATAGAGTATGCAGCAGCCCGACGTGCTGATAATATAACGCAGATAGAGTATGCGGCGGCCCAACGTGCTGATAATATAATGCAGATACAGTGTGCAGCGGCACAGCGTGCTGATAATATAATGCAGATACAGTGTGCAGCGGCACAACGTGCTGATAATATAACGCAGATAGAGTATGCAGTGGCACAACGTGCTGATAATATAATGCAGATAGAGTATGCAGCGGCCCGACGTGCTGATAATATAACGCAGATAGAGTATGCAGCGGCACAACGTGCTGATAATATAACGCAGATAGAGTGTGCAGCGGCCCAACGCGCTGATAATATAATGCAGATAGAGTATGCAGCGGCCCAACGCGCTGATAATATAATGCAGATAGAGTATGCAGCGGCACAACGTGCTGATAATATAACGCAGATAGAGTGTGCAGCGGCCCGACGTGCTGATAATATAATGCAGATAGAGTATGCAGCGGCCCAACGCGCTGATAATATAATGCAGATAGAGTATGCAGCGGCACAACGTGCTGATAATATAATGCAGATACAGTGTGCAGCGGCACAACGTGCTGATAATATAATGCAGATAGAGTGTGCAGCGGCCCGACGTGCTGATAATATAATGCAGATAGAGTATGCAGCGGCCCGACGTGCTGATAATATAATGCAGATAGAGTATGCAGCGGCCCAACGTGCTGATAATATAATGCAGATAGAGTATGCAGCGGCCCAACGTGCTGATAATATAATGCAGATAGAGTATGCAGCGGCCCGACGTGCTGATAATATAATGCAGATAGAGTATGCAGCGGCCCAACGTGCTGATAATATAACGCAGAGAGAGTATGCAGCGGCACAACGCGCTGATAATATAATGCAGATAGAGTATGCAGCGGCCCGACGCGCTGATAATATAATGCAGATAGAGTTTGCAGCGGCCCGACGTGCTGATAATATAATGCAGATAGAGTTTGCAGCGGCCCGACGTGCTGATAATATAATGCAGATAGAGTGTGCAGCGGCACAACGTGCTGATAATATAATGCAGATAGAGTGTGCAGCGGCCCAACGTGCTGATAATATAACGCAGATAGAGTATGCAGCGGCCCAAAGTGCTGATAATATAACGCAGATAGAGTATGCAGCGGCACAACGCGCTGATAATATAACGCAGATAGAGTATGCAGCGGCCCAACGTGCTGATAATATAACGCAGATAGAGTATGCAGCGGCCCGACGTGCTGATAATATAACGCAGATAGAGTATGCAGCGGCCCAACGCGCTGATAATATAACGCAGATAGAGTATGCAGCGGCACAACGTGCTGATAATATAATGCAGATAGAGTATGCAGCGGCCCAACGTGCTGATAATATAACGCAGATAGAGTGTGCAGCGGCACAACGTGCTGATAATATAATGCAGATAGAGTATGCAGCGGCCCAACGTGCTGATAATATACTGCAGATAGAGTATGCAGCGGCCCGACGTGCTGATAATATAATGCAGATAGATTATGCAGCGGCACAACGCGCTGATAATATAACGCAGATAGAGTATGCGGCGGCACAGCGTGCTGATAATATAACGCAGATAGAGTATGCAGCGGCACAACGTGCTGATAATATAATGCAGATAGAGTATGCAGCGGCACAACGTGCTGATAATATAATGCAGATAGAGTATGCAGCGGCCCAACGTGCTGATAATATAATGCAGATAGAGTATGCAGCGGCCCGACGTGCTGATAATATAATGCAGATAGATTATGCAGCGGCACAACGCGCTGATAATATAACGCAGATAGAGTATGCGGCGGCACAGCGTGCTGATAATATAACGCAGATAGAGTATGCAGCGGCACAACGTGCTGATAATATAATGCAGATAGAGTATGCAGCGGCACAACGTGCTGATAATATAACGCAGATAGAGTATGCAGCGGCACAACGTGCTGATAATATAACGCAGATACAGTGTGCAGCGGCACAACGCGCTGATAATATAATGCAGATAGAGTATGCGGTGGCACAGCGTGCTGATAATATAACGCAGATAGAGTATGCAGCGGCCCGACGTGCTGATAATATAATGCAGATAGAGTATGCAGCGGCCCAACACGCTGATAATATAACGCAGATAGAGTATGCGGCGGCCCAACGTGCTGATAATATAATGCAGATAGAGTGTGCAGCGGCCCAACGTGCTGATAATATAATGCAGATACAGTGTGCAGCGGCACAACGTGCTGATAATATAACGCAGATAGAGTATGCAGTGGCACAACGTGCTGATAATATAACGCAGATAGAGTATGCAGCGGCCCAACGCGCTGATAATATAATGCAGATAGAGTATGCAGCGGCCCAACGCGCTGATAATATAATGCAGATAGAGTATGCAGCGGCCCGACGTGCTGATAATATAATGCAGATAGAGTATGCAGCGGCCCAACGTGCTGATAATATAATGCAGATAGAGTGTGCAGCGGCCCGACGTGCTGATAATATAATGCAGATAGAGTATGCAGCGGCCCGACGCGCTGATAATATAACGCAGATAGAGTATGCAGCGGCCCGACGTGCTGATAATATAATGCAGATAGAGTATGCAGCGGCACAACGTGCTGATAATATAATGCAGATAGAGTTTGCAGCGGCCCAACGCGCTGATAATATAACGCAGATAGAGTATGCAGCGGCACAACGTGCTGATAATATAACGCAGATAGAGTGTGCAGCGGCACAACGCGCTGATAATATAATGCAGATAGAGTATGCGGCGGCACAGCGTGCTGATAATATAACGCAGATAGAGTATGCAGCGGCCCGACGTGCTGATAATATAATGCAGATAGAGTATGCAGCAGCCCGACGTGCTGATAATATAACGCAGATAGAGTATGCGGCGGCCCAACGTGCTGATAATATAACGCAGATAGAGTATGCAGCGGCACAGCGTGCTGATAATATAATGCAGATAGAGTATGCAGCAGCCCGACGTGCTGATAATATAACGCAGATAGAGTATGCGGCGGCCCAACGTGCTGATAATATAACGCAGATAGAGTATGCAGCGGCCCGACGTGCTGATAATATAATGCAGATACAGCGTGCAGCGGCACAACGTGCTGATAATATAACGCAGATAGAGTATGCAGTGGCACAACGTGCTGATAATATAATGCAGATAGAGTATGCAGCGGCCCGACGTGCTGATAATATAACGCAGATAGAGTATGCAGCGGCACAACGTGCTGATAATATAACGCAGATAGAGTATGCAGCGGCCCAACGCGCTGATAATATAATGCAGATAGAGTGTGCAGCGGCCCAACGCGCTGATAATATAACGCAGATAGAGTGTGCAGCGGCACAACGTGCTGATAATATAATGCAGATAGAGTATGCAGCAGCCCGACGTGCTGATAATATAACGCAGATAGAGTATGCGGCGGCCCAACGTGCTGATAATATAACGCAGATAGAGTATGCAGCGGCACAGCGTGCTGATAATATAATGCAGATAGAGTATGCAGCAGCCCGACGTGCTGATAATATAACGCAGATAGAGTATGCGGCGGCCCAACGTGCTGATAATATAACGCAGATAGAGTATGCAGCGGCCCGACGTGCTGATAATATAATGCAGATACAGTGTGCAGCGGCACAACGTGCTGATAATATAACGCAGATAGAGTATGCAGTGGCACAACGTGCTGATAATATAATGCAGATAGAGTATGCAGCGGCCCGACGTGCTGATAATATAACGCAGATAGAGTATGCAGCGGCACAACGTGCTGATAATATAACGCAGATAGAGTATGCAGCGGCCCAACGCGCTGATAATATAATGCAGATAGAGTGTGCAGCGGCCCAACGCGCTGATAATATAACGCAGATAGAGTGTGCAGCGGCACAACGTGCTGATAATATAATGCAGATAGAGTATGCAGCGGCCCGACGTGCTGATAATATAATGCAGATAGAGTATGCAGCGGCCCAACGTGCTGATAATATAATGCAGATAGAGTATGCAGCGGCCCAACGTGCTGATAATATAATGCAGATAGAGTATGCAGCGGCCCGACGCGCTGATAATATAACGCAGATAGAGTATGCAGCGGCCCGACGTGCTGATAATATAATGCAGATAGAGTATGCAGCGGCCCAACGTGCTGATAATATAATGCAGATAGAGTATGCAGCGGCCCAACGTGCTGATAATATAATGCAGATAGAGTATGCAGCGGCCCGACGCGCTGATAATATAACGCAGATAGAGTATGCAGCGGCCCGACGTGCTGATAATATAATGCAGATAGAGTATGCAGCAGCCCGACGTGCTGATAATATAACGCAGATAGAGTATGCGGCGGCCCAACGTGCTGATAATATAACGCAGATAGAGTATGCAGCGGCACAGCGTGCTGATAATATAATGCAGATAGAGTATGCAGCAGCCCGACGTGCTGATAATATAACGCAGATAGAGTATGCGGCGGCCCAACGTGCTGATAATATAATGCAGATACAGTGTGCAGCGGCACAGCGTGCTGATAATATAATGCAGATACAGTGTGCAGCGGCACAACGTGCTGATAATATAACGCAGATAGAGTATGCAGTGGCACAACGTGCTGATAATATAATGCAGATAGAGTATGCAGCGGCCCGACGTGCTGATAATATAACGCAGATAGAGTATGCAGCGGCACAACGTGCTGATAATATAACGCAGATAGAGTGTGCAGCGGCCCAACGCGCTGATAATATAATGCAGATAGAGTATGCAGCGGCCCAACGCGCTGATAATATAATGCAGATAGAGTATGCAGCGGCACAACGTGCTGATAATATAACGCAGATAGAGTGTGCAGCGGCCCGACGTGCTGATAATATAATGCAGATAGAGTATGCAGCGGCCCAACGCGCTGATAATATAATGCAGATAGAGTATGCAGCGGCACAACGTGCTGATAATATAATGCAGATACAGTGTGCAGCGGCACAACGTGCTGATAATATAATGCAGATAGAGTGTGCAGCGGCCCGACGTGCTGATAATATAATGCAGATAGAGTATGCAGCGGCCCGACGTGCTGATAATATAATGCAGATAGAGTATGCAGCGGCCCAACGTGCTGATAATATAATGCAGATAGAGTATGCAGCGGCCCAACGTGCTGATAATATAATGCAGATAGAGTATGCAGCGGCCCGACGTGCTGATAATATAATGCAGATAGAGTATGCAGCGGCCCAACGTGCTGATAATATAACGCAGAGAGAGTATGCAGCGGCACAACGCGCTGATAATATAATGCAGATAGAGTATGCAGCGGCCCGACGCGCTGATAATATAATGCAGATAGAGTTTGCAGCGGCCCGACGTGCTGATAATATAATGCAGATAGAGTTTGCAGCGGCCCGACGTGCTGATAATATAATGCAGATAGAGTGTGCAGCGGCACAACGTGCTGATAATATAATGCAGATAGAGTGTGCAGCGGCCCAACGTGCTGATAATATAACACAGATAGAGTATGCAGCGGCCCAAAGTGCTGATAATATAACGCAGATAGAGTATGCAGCGGCACAACGCGCTGATAATATAATGCAGATAGAGTATGCAGCGGCCCAACGTGCTGATAATATAACGCAGATAGAGTATGCAGCGGCCCGACGTGCTGATAATATAACGCAGATAGAGTATGCAGCGGCCCAACGCGCTGATAATATAACGCAGATAGAGTATGCAGCGGCACAACGTGCTGATAATATAATGCAGATAGAGTATGCAGCGGCCCAACGTGCTGATAATATAACGCAGATAGAGTGTGCAGCGGCACAACGTGCTGATAATATAATGCAGATAGAGTATGCAGCGGCCCAACGTGCTGATAATATACTGCAGATAGAGTATGCAGCGGCCCGACGTGCTGATAATATAATGCAGATAGATTATGCAGCGGCACAACGCGCTGATAATATAACGCAGATAGAGTATGCGGCGGCACAGCGTGCTGATAATATAACGCAGATAGAGTATGCAGCGGCACAACGTGCTGATAATATAATGCAGATAGAGTATGCAGCGGCACAACGTGCTGATAATATAATGCAGATAGAGTATGCAGCGGCCCAACGTGCTGATAATATAATGCAGATAGAGTATGCAGCGGCCCGACGTGCTGATAATATAATGCAGATAGATTATGCAGCGGCACAACGCGCTGATAATATAACGCAGATAGAGTATGCGGCGGCACAGCGTGCTGATAATATAACGCAGATAGAGTATGCAGCGGCACAACGTGCTGATAATATAATGCAGATAGAGTATGCAGCGGCACAACGTGCTGATAATATAACGCAGATAGAGTATGCAGCGGCCCAACGCGCTGATAATATAATGCAGATAGAGTGTGCAGCGGCACAACGCGCTGATAATATAATGCAGATAGAGTATGCGGCGGCACAGCGTGCTGATAATATAACGCAGATAGAGTATGCAGCGGCCCAACGTGCTGATAATATAATGCAGATAGAGTATGCAGCGGCCCAACGTGCTGATAATATAACGCAGATAGAGTATGCAGCGGCCCAACGTGCTGATAATATAATGCAGATAGAGTATGCAGCGGCCCAACGCGCTGATAATATAATGCAGATAGAGTATGCAGCGGCCCAACGTGCTGATAATATAATGCAGATAGAGTATGCAGCGGCCCAACGTGCTGATAATATAATGCAGATAGAGTGTGCAGCGGCACAACGTGCTGATAATATAATGCAGATAGAGTATGCAGCGGCACAACGTGCTGATAATATAATGCAGATAGAGTGTGCAGCGGCCCAACGCGCTGATAATATAACGCAGATAGAGTGTGCAGCGGCACAACGTGCTGATAATATAATGCAGATAGAGTATGCAGCGGCACAGCGTGCTGATAATATAATGCAGATAGAGTATGCAGAGGCACAACGTGCTGATAATATAATGCAGATAGAGTATGCAGCGGCACAACGTGCTGATAATATAACGCAGATAGAGTATGCAGCAGCCCGACGTGCTGATAATATAACGCAGATAGAGTATGCAGCGGCCCAACGTGCTGATAATATAATGCAGATAGAGTATGCAGCAGCCCGACGTGCTGATAATATAACGCAGATAGAGTATGCGGTGGCCCAACGTGCTGATAATATAATGCAGATAGAGTATGCAGCGGCCCAACGTGCTGATAATATAACGCAGATAGAGTATGCAGCGGCCCAACGTGCTGATAATATAACGCAGATAGAGTATGCAGCGGCCCGACGTGCTGATAATATAACGCAGATAGAGTATGCAGCGGCCCAACGTGCTGATAATATAACGCAGATAGAGTATGCAGCGGCACAACGCGCTGATAATATAATGCAGATAGAGTATGCAGCGGCCCAACGTGCTGATAATATAATGCAGATAGAGTATGCAGCGGCACAACGTGCTGATAATATAACGCAGATAGAGTATGCAGCGGCCCGACGTGCTGATAATATAACGCAGATAGAGTATGCAGCGGCCCGACGTGCTGATAATATAACGCAGATAGAGTATGCAGCGGCCCAACGTGCTGATAATATAACGCAGATAGAGTATGCAGCGGCACAACGCGCTGATAATATAATGCAGATAGAGTATGCAGCGGCCCAACGTGCTGATAATATAATGCAGATAGAGTGTGCAGCGGCACAACGTGCTGATAATATAACGCAGATAGAGTGTGCAGCGGCACAACGTGCTGATAATATAACGCAGATAGAGTGTGCAGCGGCCCAACGTGCTGATAATATAACGCAGATAGAGTATGCAGCGGCACAACGTGCTGATAATATAATGCAGATAGAGTGTGCAGCGGCACAACGTGCTGATAATATAATGCAGATAGAGTGTGCAGCGGCACAACGCGCTGATAATATAATGCAGATAGAGTATGCAGCGGCACAACGTGCTGATAATATAACGCAGATAGAGTATGCAGCGGCACAACGTGCTGATAATATAACGCAGATACAGTGTGCAGCGGCACAACGCGCTGATAATATAATGCAGATAGAGTATGCGGCGGCACAGCGTGCTGATAATATAACGCAGATACAGTGTGCAGCGGCACAACGTGCTGATAATATAACGCAGATAGAGTATGCAGCGGCCCGACGTGCTGATAATATAACGCAGATAGAGTATGCAGCGGCCCGACGTGCTGATAATATAATGCAGATAGAGTATGCAGCGGCCCAACGCGCTGATAGTATAATGCAGATACAGTATGCGGTGGCCCAACGTGCTGATAATATAACGCAGATAGAGTATGCGGTGGCCCAACGTGCTGATAATATAACGCAGATAGAGTATGCAGCGGCCCAACGTGCTGATAATATAACGCAGATAGAGTATGCGGTGGCCCAACGCGCTGATAATATAATGCAGATAGAGTATGCGGTGGCCCAACGTGCTGATAATATAATGCAGATAGAGTATGCAGCGGCACAACGCGCTGATAATATAATGCAGATAGAGTATGCAGCGGCCCAACGCGCTGATAATATAATGCAGATAGAGTATGCAGCGGCCCAACGCGCTGATAATATAACGCAGATAGAGTATGCGGTGGCCCAACGTGCTGATAATATAATGCAGATAGAGTATGCAGCGGCCCAACGTGCTGATAATATAACGCAGATAGAGTATGCAGCGGCACAGCGTGCTGATAATATAATGCAGATAGAGTGTGCAGCGGCACAACGCGCTGATAATATAACGCAGATAGAGTATGCAGCGGCACAGCGTGCTGATAATATAATGCAGATAGAGTAGGCAGCGGCCCAACGTGCTGATAATATAACGCAGATAGAGTATGCAGCGGCACAGCGTGCTGATAATATAACGCAGATAGAGTATGCAGCAGCCCGACGTGCTGATAATATAATGCAGATAGAGTATGCAGCGGCCCAACGCGCTGATAATATAACGCAGATAGAGTATGCGGTGGCCCAACGTGCTGATAATATAATGCAGATAGAGTATGCAGCGGCCCAACGTGCAGATAATATAACGCAGATAGAGTATGCAGCGGCACAGCGTGCTGATAATATAATGCAGATAGAGTGTGCAGCGGCACAACGCGCTGATAATATAACGCAGATAGAGTATGCAGCGGCACAGCGTGCTGATAATATAATGCAGATAGAGTAGGCAGCGGCCCAACGTGCTGATAATATAACGCAGATAGAGTATGCAGCGGCACAGCGTGCTGATAATATAACGCAGATAGAGTATGCAGCGGCCCAACGTGCTGATAATATAACGCAGATAGAGTATGCAGCGGCACAACGTGCTGATAATATAACGCAGATAGAGTATGCAGCGGCCCAACGTGCTGATAATATAACGCAGATAGAGTATGCAGCGGCACAACGCGCTGATAATATAATGCAGATAGAGTATGCAGCGGCCCAACGTGCTGATAATATAATGCAGATAGAGTGTGCAGCGGCACAACGTGCTGATAATATAACGCAGATAGAGTGTGCAGCGGCCCAACGCGCTGATAATATAACGCAGATAGAGTGTGCAGCGGCCCAACGTGCTGATAATATAATGCAGATAGAGTATGCAGCGGCACAACGTGCTGATAATATAATGCAGGTAGAGTATGCAGCGGCACAACGTGCTGATAATATAATGCAGATAGAGTATGCAGCGGCCCAACGTGCTGATAATATAACGCAGATAGAGTATGCAGCAGCACAGCGTGCTGATAATATAATGCAGATAGAGTGTGCAGCGGCACAACGCGCTGATAATATAACGCAGATAGAGTATGCAGCGGCACAGCGTGCTGATAATATAATGCAGATAGAGTAGGCAGCGGCCCAACGTGCTGATAATATAACGCAGATAGAGTATGCAGCGGCACAGCGTGCTGATAATATAATGCAGATAGAGTAGGCAGCGGCCCAACGTGCTGATAATATAACGCAGATAGAGTATGCAGCGGCACAGCGTGCTGATAATATAACGCAGATAGAGTATGCAGCGGCCCAACGTGCTGATAATATAACGCAGATAGAGTATGCAGCGGCACAACGTGCTGATAATATAACGCAGATAGAGTATGCAGCGGCCCAACGTGCTGATAATATAACGCAGATAGAGTATGCAGCGGCACAACGCGCTGATAATATAATGCAGATAGAGTATGCAGCGGCCCAGCGTGCTGATAATATAATGCACATAGAGTGTGCAGCGGCACAACGTGCTGATAATATAACGCAGATAGAGTGTGCAGCGGCCCAACGCGCTGATAATATAACGCAGATAGAGTGTGCAGCGGCCCAACGTGCTGATAATATAATGCAGATAGAGTATGCAGCGGCACAACGTGCTGATAATATAATGCAGGTAGAGTATGCAGCGGCACAACGTGCTGATAATATAACGCAGATAGAGTATGCAGCGGCACAACGTGCTGATAATATAACGCAGATACAGTGTGCAGCGGCACAACGCGCTGATAATATAATGCAGATAGAGTATGCGGCGGCACAGCGTGCTGATAATATAACGCAGATAGAGTATGCAGCGGCCCGACGTGCTGATAATATAATGCAGATAGAGTATGCAGCGGCCCAACACGCTGATAATATAACGCAGATAGAGTATGCGGCGGCCCAACGTGCTGATAATATAATGCAGATAGAGTGTGCAGCGGCCCAACATGCTGATAATATAATGCAGATACAGTGTGCAGCGGCACAACGTGCTGATAATATAACGCAGATAGAGTATGCAGTGGCACAACGTGCTGATAATATAACGCAGATAGAGTATGCAGCGGCCCAACGCGCTGATAATATAATGCAGATAGAGTATGCAGCGGCCAAACGCGCTGATAATATAATGCAGATAGAGTATGCAGCGGCCCGACGTGCTGATAATATAATGCAGATAGAGTATGCAGCGGCCCAACGTGCTGATAATATAATGCAGATAGAGTGTGCAGCGGCCCGACGTGCTGATAATATAATGCAGATAGAGTGTGCAGCGGCCCGACGTGCTGATAATATAATGCAGATAGAGTATGCAGCGGCACAACGTGCTGATAATATAATGCAGATAGAGTTTGCAGCGGCCCAACGCGCTGATAATATAACGCAGATAGAGTATGCAGCGGCACAACGTGCTGATAATATAACGCAGATAGAGTGTGCAGCGGCACAGCGTGCTGATAATATAATGCAGATAGAGTATGCAGCGGCACAACGTGCTGATAATATAATGCAGATAGAGTATGCAGCGGCCCAACGTGCTGATAATATAATGCAGATAGAGTATGCAGCGGCACAACGTGCTGATAATATAATGCAGATAGAGTTTGCAGCGGCCCAACGCGCTGATAATATAACGCAGATAGAGTATGCAGCGGCACAACGTGCTGATAATATAACGCAGATAGAGTGTGCAGCGGCACAGCGTGCTGATAATATAATGCAGATAGAGTATGCAGCGGCACAACGTGCTGATAATATAATGCAGATAGAGTATGCAGCGGCCCAACGTGCTGATAATATAATGCAGATAGAGTATGCAGCGGCACAACGTGCTGATAATATAATGCAGATAGAGTATGCAGCGGCCCAACGTGCTGATAATATAATGCAGATAGAGTATGCAGCGGCACAACGTGCTGATAATATAATGCAGATAGAGTATGCAGCGGCACAACGTGCTGATAATATAATGCAGATAGAGTATGCAGCGGCACAACGTGCTGATAATATAATGCAGATAGAGTATGCAGCGGCACAGCGTGCTGATAATATAATGCAGATAGAGTATGCAGCGGCACAACGTGCTGATAATATAACGCAGATAGAGTATGCAGCGGCCCTACGTGCTGATAATATAATGCAGATAGAGTATGCAGCGGCCCGACGTGCTGATAATATAATGCAGATAGAGTATGCAGCGGCCCAACGCGCTGATAATATAACGCAGATAAAGTATGCAGCGGCCCGACGTGCTGATAATATAATGCAGATAGAGTATGCAGCGGCACAGTGTGCTGATAATATAATGCAGATAGAGTATGCAGCAGCCCGACGTGCTGATAATATAACGCAGATAGAGTATGCGGCGGCCCAACGTGCTGATAATATAATGCAGATAGATTGTGCAGCGGCCCGACGTGCTGATAATATAATGCAGATACAGTGTGCAGCGGCCCGACGTGCTGATAATATAACGCAGATAGAGTGTGCAGCGGCCCAACACGCTGATAATATAACGCAGATAGAGTGTGCAGCGGCACAACGTGCTGATAATATAATGCAGATAGAGTATGCAGCGGCACAACGCGCTGATAATATAACGCAGATAGAGTGTGCAGCGGCACAACGTGCTGATAATATAACGCAGATAGAGTGTGCAGCGGCACAACGCGCTGATAATATAATGCAGATAGAGCATGCAGCGGCACAACGTGCTGATAATATAACGCAGATAGAGTATGCAGCGGCCCAACGTGCTGATAATATAATGCAGATAGAGTATGCAGCGGCACAACGTGCTGATAATATAACGCAGATAGAGTATGCAGCGGCCCGACGTGCTGATAATATAACGCAGATAGAGTATGCAGCGGCCCGACGTGCTGATAATATAACGCAGATAGAGTATGCAGCGGCCCGACGTGCTGATAATATAACGCAGATAGAGTATGCAGCGGCCCAACGTGCTGATAATATAACGCAGATAGAGTATGCAGCGGCACAACGCGCTGATAATATAATGCAGATAGAGTATGCAGCGGCCCAGCGTGCTGATAATATAATGCAGATAGAGTGTGCAGCGGCACAACGTGCTGATAATATAACGCAGATAGAGTGTGCAGCGGCCCAACGCGCTGATAATATAACGCAGATAGAGTGTGCAGCGGCCCAACGTGCTGATAATATAATGCAGATAGAGTATGCAGCGGCACAACGTGCTGATAATATAATGCAGGTAGAGTATGCAGCGGCACAACGTGCTGATAATATAACGCAGATAGAGTATGCAGCGGCACAACGTGCTGATAATATAACGCAGATACAGTGTGCAGCGGCACAACGCGCTAATAATATAATGCAGATAGAGTATGCGGCGGCACAGCGTGCTGATAATATAACGCAGATAGAGTATGCAGCGGCCCGACGTGCTGATAATATAATGCAGATAGAGTATGCAGCGGCCCAACACGCTGATAATATAACGCAGATAGAGTATGCGGTGGCCCAACGTGCTGATAATATAATGCAGATAGAGTGTGCAGCGGCCCAACATGCTGATAATATAATGCAGATACAGTGTGCAGCGGCACAACGTGCTGATAATATAACGCAGATAGAGTATGCAGTGGCACAACGTGCTGATAATATAACGCAGATAGAGTATGCAGCGGCCCAACGCGCTGATAATATAATGCAGATAGAGTATGCAGCGGCCAAACGCGCTGATAATATAATGCAGATAGAGTATGCAGCGGCCCGACGTGCTGATAATATAATGCAGATAGAGTATGCAGCGGCCCAACGTGCTGATAATATAATGCAGATAGAGTGTGCAGCGGCCCGACGTGCTGATAATATAATGCAGATAGAGTGTGCAGCGGCCCGACGTGCTGATAATATAATGCAGATAGAGTATGCAGCGGCACAACGTGCTGATAATATAATGCAGATAGAGTTTGCAGCGGCCCAACGCGCTGATAATATAACGCAGATAGAGTATGCAGCGGCACAACGTGCTGATAATATAATGCAGATAGAGTTTGCAGCGGCCCAACGCGCTGATAATATAACGCAGATAGAGTATGCAGCGGCACAACGTGCTGATAATATAACGCAGATAGAGTGTGCAGCGGCACAGCGTGCTGATAATATAATGCAGATAGAGTATGCAGCGGCACAACGTGCTGATAATATAATGCAGATAGAGTATGCAGCGGCCCAACGTGCTGATAATATAATGCAGATAGAGTATGCAGCGGCACAACGTGCTGATAATATAATGCAGATAGAGTATGCAGCGGCCCAACGTGCTGATAATATAATGCAGATAGAGTATGCAGCGGCACAACGTGCTGATAATATAATGCAGATAGAGTATGCAGCGGCACAACGTGCTGATAATATAATGCAGATAGAGTATGCAGCGGCACAACGTGCTGATAATATAATGCAGATAGAGTATGCAGCGGCACAGCGTGCTGATAATATAATGCAGATAGAGTATGCAGCGGCACAACGTGCTGATAATATAACGCAGATAGAGTATGCAGCGGCCCTACGTGCTGATAATATAATGCAGATAGAGTATGCAGCGGCCCGACGTGCTGATAATATAATGCAGATAGAGTATGCAGCGGCCCAACGCGCTGATAATATAACGCAGATAAAGTATGCAGCGGCCCGACGTGCTGATAATATAATGCAGATAGAGTATGCAGCAGCCCGACGTGCTGATAATATAACGCAGATAGAGTATGCGGCGGCCCAACGTGCTGATAATATAATGCAGATAGATTGTGCAGCGGCCCGACGTGCTGATAATATAATGCAGATACAGTGTGCAGCGGCCCGACGTGCTGATAATATAACGCAGATAGAGTGTGCAGCGGCCCAACACGCTGATAATATAACGCAGATAGAGTGTGCAGCGGCACAACGTGCTGATAATATAATGCAGATAGAGTATGCAGCGGCACAACGCGCTGATAATATAACGCAGATAGAGTGTGCAGCGGCACAACGTGCTGATAATATAACGCAGATAGAGTGTGCAGCGGCACAACGCGCTGATAATATAATGCAGATAGAGCATGCAGCGGCACAACGTGCTGATAATATAACGCAGATAGAGTATGCAGCGGCCCAACGTGCTGATAATATAATGCAGATAGAGTATGCAGCGGCACAACGTGCTGATAATATAACGCAGATAGAGTATGCAGCGGCCCGACGTGCTGATAATATAACGCAGATAGAGTATGCAGCGGCCCGACGTGCTGATAATATAACGCAGATAGAGTATGCAGCGGCCCGACGTGCTGATAATATAACGCAGATAGAGTATGCAGCGGCCCAACGTGCTGATAATATAACGCAGATAGAGTATGCAGCGGCACAACGCGCTGATAATATAATGCAGATAGAGTATGCAGCGGCCCAACGTGCTGATAATATAATGCAGATAGAGTGTGCAGCGGCACAACGTGCTGATAATATAACGCAGATAGAGTGTGCAGCGGCACAACGTGCTGATAATATAACGCAGATAGAGTGTGCAGCGGCCCGACGTGCTGATAATATAATGCAGATAGAGTATGCAGCGGCCCAACGTGCTGATAATATAACGCAGATAGAGTATGCAGCGGCACAACGTGCTGATAATATAATGCAGATAGAGTATGCAGCGGCCCAACGTGCTGATAATATAATGCAGATAGAGTATGCAGCGGCACAACGTGCTGATAATATAATGCAGATAGAGTATGCAGCGGCCCAACGTGCTGATAATATAATGCAGATAGAGTATGCAGCGGCACAACGTGCTGATAATATAATGCAGATAGAGTATGCAGCGGCACAACGTGCTGATAATATAATGCAGATAGAGTATGCAGCGGCACAACGTGCTGATAATATAATGCAGATAGAGTATGCAGCGGCACAGCGTGCTGATAATATAATGCAGATAGAGTATGCAGCGGCACAACGTGCTGATAATATAACGCAGATAGAGTATGCAGCGGCCCTACGTGCTGATAATATAATGCAGATAGAGTATGCAGCGGCCCGACGTGCTGATAATATAATGCAGATAGAGTATGCAGCGGCCCAACGCGCTGATAATATAACGCAGATAAAGTATGCAGCGGCCCGACGTGCTGATAATATAATGCAGATAGAGTATGCAGCGGCACAGCGTGCTGATAATATAATGCAGATAGAGTATGCAGCAGCCCGACGTGCTGATAATATAACGCAGATAGAGTATGCGGCGGCCCAACGTGCTGATAATATAATGCAGATAGATTGTGCAGCGGCCCGACGTGCTGATAATATAATGCAGATACAGTGTGCAGCGGCCCGACGTGCTGATAATATAACGCAGATAGAGTGTGCAGCGGCCCAACACGCTGATAATATAACGCAGATAGAGTGTGCAGCGGCACAACGTGCTGATAATATAATGCAGATAGAGTATGCAGCGGCACAACGCGCTGATAATATAACGCAGATAGAGTGTGCAGCGGCACAACGTGCTGATAATATAACGCAGATAGAGTGTGCAGCGGCACAACGCGCTGATAATATAATGCAGATAGAGCATGCAGCGGCACAACGTGCTGATAATATAACGCAGATAGAGTATGCAGCGGCCCAACGTGCTGATAATATAATGCAGATAAAGTATGCAGCGGCACAACGTGCTGATAATATAACGCAGATAGAGTATGCAGCGGCCCGACGTGCTGATAATATAACGCAGATAGAGTATGCAGCGGCCCGACGTGCTGATAATATAACGCAGATAGAGTATGCAGCGGCCCGACGTGCTGATAATATAACGCAGATAGAGTATGCAGCGGCCCAACGTGCTGATAATATAACGCAGATAGAGTATGCAGCGGCACAACGCGCTGATAATATAATGCAGATAGAGTATGCAGCGGCCCAACGTGCTGATAATATAATGCAGATAGAGTGTGCAGCGGCACAACGTGCTGATAATATAACGCAGATAGAGTGTGCAGCGGCACAACGTGCTGATAATATAACGCAGATAGAGTGTGCAGCGGCCCGACGTGCTGATAATATAATGCAGATACAGTGTGCAGCGGCCCGACGTGCTGATAATATAACGCAGATAGAGTGTGCAGCGGCCCAACACGCTGATAATATAACGCAGATAGAGTGTGCAGCGGCCCAACGTGCTGATAATATAACGCAGATAGAGTGTGCAGCGGCACAACGCGCTGATAATATAATGCAGATAGAGTATGCAGCGGCACAACGTGCTGATAATATAACGCAGATAGAGTATGCAGCGGCCCAACGTGCTGATAATATAATGCAGATAGAGTATGCAGCGGCACAACGTGCTGATAATATAACGCAGATAGAGTATGCAGCGGCCCGACGTGCTGATAATATAACGCAGATAGAGTATGCAGCGGCCCGACGTGCTGATAATATAACGCAGATAGAGTATGCAGCGGCCCGACGTGCTGATAATATAACGCAGATAGAGTATGCAGCGGCCCTACGTGCTGATAATATAACGCAGATAGAGTATGCAGCGGCACAACGCGCTGATAATATAATGCAGATAGAGTATGCAGCGGCCCAACGTGCTGATAATATAATGCAGATAGAGTGTGCAGCGGCACAACGTGCTGATAATATAACGCAGATAGAGTGTGCAGCGGCACAACGTGCTGATAATATAACGCAGATAGAGTGTGCAGCGGCCCAACGTGCTGATAATATAACGCAGATAGAGTATGCAGCGGCACAACGTGCTGATAATATAATGCAGATAGAGTGTGCAGCGGCACAACGTGCTGATAATATAATGCAGATAGAGTGTGCAGCGGCACAACGCGCTGATAATATAATGCAGATAGAGTATGCAGCGGCACAACGTGCTGATAATATAACGCAGATAGAGTATGCAGCGGCACAACGTGCTGATAATATAACGCAGATACAGTGTGCAGCGGCACAACGCGCTGATAATATAATGCAGATAGAGTATGCGGCGGCACAGCGTGCTGATAATATAACGCAGATACAGTGTGCAGCGGCACAACGTGCTGATAATATAACGCAGATAGAGTATGCAGCGGCCCGACGTGCTGATAATATAACGCAGATAGAGTATGCAGCGGCCCGACGTGCTGATAATATAATGCAGATAGAGTATGCAGCGGCCCAACGCGCTGATAATATAATGCAGATACAGTATGCGGTGGCCCAACGTGCTGATAATATAACGCAGATAGAGTATGCGGTGGCCCAACGTGCTGATAATATAACGCAGATAGAGTATGCAGCGGCCCAACGTGCTGATAATATAACGCAGATAGAGTATGCGGTGGCCCAACGCGCTGATAATATAATGCAGATAGAGTATGCGGTGGCCCAACGTGCTGATAATATAATGCAGATAGAGTATGCAGCGGCACAACGCGCTGATAATATAATGCAGATAGAGTATGCAGCGGCCCAACGCGCTGATAATATAATGCAGATAGAGTATGCAGCGGCCCAACGCGCTGATAATATAACGCAGATAGAGTATGCGGTGGCCCAACGTGCTGATAATATAATGCAGATAGAGTATGCAGCGGCCCAACGTGCTGATAATATAACGCAGATAGAGTATGCAGCGGCACAGCGTGCTGATAATATAATGCAGATAGAGTGTGCAGCGGCACAACGCGCTGATAATATAACGCAGATAGAGTATGCAGCGGCACAGCGTGCTGATAATATAATGCAGATAGAGTAGGCAGCGGCCCAACGTGCTGATAATATAACGCAGATAGAGTATGCAGCGGCACAGCGTGCTGATAATATAACGCAGATAGAGTATGCAGCAGCCCGACGTGCTGATAATATAATGCAGATAGAGTATGCAGCGGCCCAACGCGCTGATAATATAACGCAGATAGAGTATGCGGTGGCCCAACGTGCTGATAATATAATGCAGATAGAGTATGCAGCGGCCCAACGTGCTGATAATATAACGCAGATAGAGTATGCAGCGGCACAGCGTGCTGATAATATAATGCAGATAGAGTGTGCAGCGGCACAACGCGCTGATAATATAACGCAGATAGAGTATGCAGCGGCACAGCGTGCTGATAATATAATGCAGATAGAGTAGGCAGCGGCCCAACGTGCTGATAATATAACGCAGATAGAGTATGCAGCGGCACAGCGTGCTGATAATATAACGCAGATAGAGTATGCAGCGGCCCAACGTGCTGATAATATAACGCAGATAGAGTATGCAGCGGCACAACGTGCTGATAATATAACGCAGATAGAGTATGCAGCGGCCCAACGTGCTGATAATATAACGCAGATAGAGTATGCAGCGGCACAACGCGCTGATAATATAATGCAGATAGAGTATGCAGCGGCCCAACGTGCTGATAATATAATGCAGATAGAGTGTGCAGCGGCACAACGTGCTGATAATATAACGCAGATAGAGTGTGCAGCGGCCCAACGCGCTGATAATATAACGCAGATAGAGTGTGCAGCGGCCCAACGTGCTGATAATATAATGCAGATAGAGTATGCAGCGGCACAACGTGCTGATAATATAATGCAGGTAGAGTATGCAGCGGCACAACGTGCTGATAATATAATGCAGATAGAGTATGCAGCGGCCCAACGTGCTGATAATATAACGCAGATAGAGTATGCAGCAGCACAGCGTGCTGATAATATAATGCAGATAGAGTGTGCAGCGGCACAACGCGCTGATAATATAACGCAGATAGAGTATGCAGCGGCACAGCGTGCTGATAATATAATGCAGATAGAGTAGGCAGCGGCCCAACGTGCTGATAATATAACGCAGATAGAGTATGCAGCGGCACAGCGTGCTGATAATATAATGCAGATAGAGTAGGCAGCGGCCCAACGTGCTGATAATATAACGCAGATAGAGTATGCAGCGGCACAGCGTGCTGATAATATAACGCAGATAGAGTATGCAGCGGCCCAACGTGCTGATAAAATAACGCAGATAGAGTATGCAGCGGCACAACGTGCTGATAATATAACGCAGATAGAGTATGCAGCGGCCCAACGTGCTGATAATATAACGCAGATAGAGTATGCAGCGGCACAACGCGCTGATAATATAATGCAGATAGAGTATGCAGCGGCCCAGCGTGCTGATAATATAATGCAGATAGAGTGTGCAGCGGCACAACGTGCTGATAATATAACGCAGATAGAGTGTGCAGCGGCCCAACGCGCTGATAATATAACGCAGATAGAGTGTGCAGCGGCCCAACGTGCTGATAATATAATGCAGATAGAGTATGCAGCGGCACAACGTGCTGATAATATAATGCAGATAGAGTATGCGGCGGCACAGCGTGCTGATAATATAACGCAGATAGAGTATGCAGCGGCCCGACGTGCTGATAATATAATGCAGATAGAGTATGCAGCGGCCCAACACGCTGATAATATAACGCAGATAGAGTATGCGGCGGCCCAACGTGCTGATAATATAATGCAGATAGAGTGTGCAGCGGCCCAACATGCTGATAATATAATGCAGATACAGTGTGCAGCGGCACAACGTGCTGATAATATAACGCAGATAGAGTATGCAGTGGCACAACGTGCTGATAATATAACGCAGATAGAGTATGCAGCGGCCCAACGCGCTGATAATATAATGCAGATAGAGTATGCAGCGGCCAAACGCGCTGATAATATAATGCAGATAGAGTATGCAGCGGCCCGACGTGCTGATAATATAATGCAGATAGAGTATGCAGCGGCCCAACGTGCTGATAATATAATGCAGATAGAGTGTGCAGCGGCCCGACGTGCTGATAATATAATGCAGATAGAGTGTGCAGCGGCCCGACGTGCTGATAATATAATGCAGATAGAGTATGCAGCGGCACAACGTGCTGATAATATAATGCAGATAGAGTTTGCAGCGGCCCAACGCGCTGATAATATAACGCAGATAGAGTATGCAGTGGCACAACGTGCTGATAATATAATGCAGATAGAGTTTGCAGCGGCCCAACGCGCTGATAATATAACGCAGATAGAGTATGCAGCGGCACAACGTGCTGATAATATAACGCAGATAGAGTGTGCAGCGGCACAGCGTGCTGATAATATAATGCAGATAGAGTATGCAGCGGCACAACGTGCTGATAATATAATGCAGATAGAGTATGCAGCGGCCCAACATGCTGATAATATAATGCAGATAGAGTATGCAGCGGCACAACGTGCTGATAATATAATGCAGATAGAGTATGCAGCGGCCCAACGTGCTGATAATATAATGCAGATAGAGTATGCAGCGGCACAACGTGCTGATAATATAATGCAGATAGAGTATGCAGCGGCACAACGTGCTGATAATATAATGCAGATAGAGTATGCAGCGGCACAACGTGCTGATAATATAATGCAGATAGAGTATGCAGCGGCACAGCGTGCTGATAATATAATGCAGATAGAGTATGCAGCGGCACAACGTGCTGATAATATAACGCAGATAGAGTATGCAGCGGCCCTACGTGCTGATAATATAATGCAGATAGAGTATGCAGCGGCCCGACGTGCTGATAATATAATGCAGATAGAGTATGCAGCGGCCCAACGCGCTGATAATATAACGCAGATAAAGTATGCAGCGGCCCGACGTGCTGATAATATAATGCAGATAGAGTATGCAGCGGCACAGCGTGCTGATAATATAATGCAGATAGAGTATGCAGCAGCCCGACGTGCTGATAATATAACGCAGATAGAGTATGCGGCGGCCCAACGTGCTGATAATATAATGCAGATAGAGTGTGCAGCGGCCCGACGTGCTGATAATATAATGCAGATACAGTGTGCAGCGGCCCGACGTGCTGATAATATAACGCAGATAGAGTGTGCAGCGGCCCAACACGCTGATAATATAACGCAGATAGAGTGTGCAGCGGCCCAACGTGCTGATAATATAACGCAGATAGAGTGTGCAGCGGCACAACGCGCTGATAATATAATGCAGATAGAGTATGCAGCGGCACAACGTGCTGATAATATAACGCAGATAGAGTATGCAGCGGCCCGACGTGCTGATAATATAATGCAGATAGAGTATGCAGCGGCCCGACGTGCTGATAATATAATGCAGATAGAGTATGCAGCGGCCCGACGTGCTGATAATATAACGCAGATAGAGTATGCAGCGGCCCAACGCGCTGATAATATAACGCAGATAAAGTATGCAGCGGCCCGACGTGCTGATAATATAATGCAGATAGAGTATGCAGCGGCACAGCGTGCTGATAATATAATGCAGATAGAGTATGCAGCGGCACAACGTGCTGATAATATAATGCAGATAGAGTATGCAGCGGCCCGACGTGCTGATAATATAATGCAGATAGAGTATGCAGCGGCACAACGTGCTGATAATATAATGCAGATAGAGTGTGCAGCGGCCCGACGTGCTGATAATATAATGCAGATAGCGTATGCAGCAGCCCGACGTGCTGATAATATAACGCAGATAGAGTATGCGGCGGCCCAACGTGCTGATAATATAATGCAGATAGAGTGTGCAGCGGCCCGACGTGCTGATAATATAATGCAGATACAGTATGCAGCGGCACAACGTGCTGATAATATAATGCAGATAGAGTATGCAGCGGCACAACGTGCTGATAATATAACGCAGATAGAGTATGCAGTGGCCCAACGTGCTGATAATATAATGCAGATAGAGTATGCAGCGGCACAACGTGCTGATAATATAATGCAGATAGAGTGTGCAGCGGCACAGCGTGCTGATAATATAACGCAGATAGAGTATGCAGCGGCACAACGTGCTGATAATATAATGCAGATAGAGTATGCAGCGGCACAACGTGCTGATAATATAATGCAGATAGAGTGTGCAGCGGCACAACGCGCAGATAATATAATGCAGATAGAGTGTGCAGCGGCACAACGTGCTGATAATATAATGCAGATAGAGTATGCAGCGGCACAACGTGCTGATAATATAATGCAGATAGAGTATGCAGCGGCCCAACGTGCTGATAATATAATGCAGATAGAGTATGCAGCGGCCCGACGTGCTGATAATATAATGCAGATAGAGTATGCAGCGGCCCAACGTGCTGATAATATAATGCAGATAGAGTGTGCAGCGGCCCAACGTGCTGATAATATAATGCAGATAGAGTTTGCAGCGGCCCAACGCGCTGATAATATAACGCAGATAGAGTGTGCAGCGGCACAGCGTGCTGATAATATAACGCAGATAGAGTATGCAGCGGCCCAACGCGCTGATAATATAATGCAGATAGAGTATGCAGCGGCCCAACGTGCTGATAATATAACGCAGATAGAGTATGCAGCGGCCCAACGTGCTGATAATATAACGCAGATAGAGTATGCAGCGGCACAACGCGCTGATAATATAATGCAGATAGAGTATGCAGCGGCCCAACGCGCTGATAATATAATGCAGATAGAGTATGCAGCGGCCCAACGTGCTGATAATATAATGCAGATAGAGTATGCAGCGGCACAACGTGCTGATAATATAATGCAGATAGAGTATGCAGTGGCACAACGTGCTGATAATATAACGCAGATAGAGTATGCAGCGGCACAACGTGCTGATAATATAATGCAGATAGAGTATGCAGCGGCCCGACGTGCTGATAATATAACGCAGATAGAGTATGCAGCGGCACAACGTGCTGATAATATAATGCAGATAGAGTATGCAGCGGCCCGACGTGCTGATAATATAATGCAGATAGAGTATGCAGCGGCACAACGTGCTGATAATATAACGCAGATAGAGTGTGCAGCGGCACAACGTGCTGATAATATAATGCAGATAGAGTATGCAGCGGCCCGACGTGCTGATAATATAACGCAGATAGAGTGTGCGGCGGCACAACGTGCTGATAATATAATGCAGATAGAGTATGCAGCGGCACAGCGTGCTGATAATATAATGCAGATAGAGTATGCAGCGGCCCAACGCGCTGATAATATAACGCAGATAGAGTGTGCAGCGGCCCGACGTGCTGATAATATAACGCAGATAGAGTATGCAGCGGCACAACGCGCTGATAATATAATGCAGATAGAGTATGCAGCGGCACAACGCGCTGATAATATAATGCAGATAGAGTATGCAGCGGCCCAACGCGCTGATAATATAACGCAGATAGAGTGTGCAGCGGCCCGACGTGCTGATAATATAATGCAGATAGAGTGTGCAGCGGCACAACGCGCTGATAATATAATGCAGATAGAGTATGCAGCGGCACAACGTGCTGATAATATAACGCAGATAGGGTGTGCAGCGGCACAACGTGCTGATAATATAACGCAGATACAGTGTGCAGCGGCCCGACGTGCTGATAATATAATGCAGATAGAGTATGCAGCGGCCCAACGTGCTGATAATATAACGCAGATAGAGTATGCAGCGGCCCGACGCGCTGATAATATAACGCAGATAGAGTATGCAGCGGACCGACGTGCTGATAATATAATGCAGATAGAGTATGCAGCGGCCCAACGCGCTGATAATATAATGCAGATAGAGTATGCAGCAGCACAACGTGCTGATAATATAACGCAGATAGAGTATGCAGCGGCCCAACGCGCTGATAATATAACGCAGATAGAGTATGCAGCGGCCCGACGTGCTGATAATATAATGCAGATAGAGTATGCAGCGGCCCAACGCGCTGATAATATAACGCAGATAGAGTATGCAGCGGCCCGACGTGCTGATAATATAATGCAGATAGAGTATGCAGCGGCACAGCGTGCTGATAATATAATGCAGATAGAGTATGCAGCGGCACAGCGTGCTGATAATATAATGCAGATAGAGTGTGCAGCGGCCCGACGTGCTGATACAGTAATATAATGCAGATAGAGTATGCAGCGGCACAGCGTGGTGATAATATAACGCAGATAGAGTATGCGGCGGCCCAACGTGCTGATAATATAACGCAGATAGAGTATGCAGCGGCACAACGTGCTGATAATATAATGCAGATAGAGTATGCAGCGGCACAACGTGCTGATAATATAATGCAGATAGAGTATGCAGCGGCACAACGTGCTGATAATATAATGCAGATAGAGTATGCAGCGGCACAACGTGCTGATAATATAATGCAGATAGAGTATGCAGTGGCACAACGTGCTGATAATATAACGCAGATAGAGTATGCAGCGGCACAACGTGCTGATAATATAATGCAGATAGAGTATGCAGCGGCACAACGTGCTGATAATATAATGCAGATAGAGTATGCAGCGGCCCGACGTGCTGATAATATAATGCAGATAGAGTATGCAGCGGCACAACGTGCTGATAATATAAAGCAGAGAGAGTATGCAGCGGCCCGACGTGCAGATAATATAACGCAGATAGAGTGTGCAGCGGCCCAACGCGCTGATAATATAACGCAGATAGAGTATGCAGCGGCCCGACGTGCTGATAATATAACGCAGATAGAGTGTGCAGCGGCCCGACGTGCTGATAATATAACGCAGATAGAGTATGCAGCGGCCCAACGTGCTGATAATATAATGCAGATAGAGTATGCAGCGGCCCAACGTGCTGATAATATAACGCAGATAGAGTATGCAGCGGCCCAACGTGCTGATAATATAACGCAGATAGAGTATGCAGCGGCCCGACGTGCTGATAATATAACGCAGATAGAGTATGCAGCGGCCCGACGTGCTGATAATATAACGCAGATAGAGTATGCAGCGGCCCGACGTGCTGATAATATAACGCAGATAGAGTATGCAGCGGCCCGACGTGCTGATAATATAATGCAGATAGAGTATGCAGCGGCACAACGTGCTGATAATATAATGCAGATAGAGTATGCAGCGGCACAACGTGCTGATAATATAACGCAGATAGAGTGTGCAGCGGCACAACGTGCTGATAATATAATGCAGATACAGTGTGCAGCGGCACAACGCGCTGATAATATAATGCAGATAGAGTATGCGGCGGCACAGCGTGCTGATAATATAACGCAGATAGAGTATGCAGCGGCCCGACGGGCTGATAATATAATGCAGATAGAGTATGCAGCAGCCCGACGTGCTGATAATATAACGCAGATAGAGTATGCGGCGGCCCAACGTGCTGATAATATAATGCAGATAGAGTATGCAGCGGCCCAACGTGCTGAAAATATAATGCAGATACAGTGTGCAGCGGCACAACGTGCTGATAATATAACGCAGATAGAGTGTGCAGTGGCACAACGTGCTGATAATATAATGCAGATAGAGTATGCAGCGGCCCAACGTGCTGATAATATAATGCAGATAGAGTGTGCAGCGGCCCGACGTGCTGATAATATAATGCAGATAGAGTATGCGGTGGCACAACGTGCTGATAATATAATGCAGATAGAGTATGCAGCGGCACAACGTGCTGATAATATAACGCAGATAGAGTATGCAGCGGCACAACGTGCTGATAATATAATGCAGATAGAGTATGCAGCGGCACAACGTGCTGATAATATAATGCAGATAGAGTATGCAGCGGCACAACGCGCTGATAATATAATGCAGATAGAGTATGCAGCGGCACAACGTGCTGATAATATAATGCAGATAAAGTGTGCAGCGGCCCGACGTGCTGATAATATAATGCAGATAGAGTATGCAGCGGCCCAACGTGCTGATAATATAATGCAGATAGAGTATGCAGCGGCCCGACGCGCTGATAATATAACGCAGATAGAGTGTGCAGCGGCCCGACGTGCTGATAATATAACGCAGATAGAGTGTGCAGCGGCACAACGTGCTGATAATATAACGCAGATAGAGTGTGCAGCGGCACAACGTGCTGATAATATAATGCAGATAGAGTATGCAGCGGCCCGACGCGCTGATAATATAACGCAGATAGAGTGTGCAGCGGCCCAACGTGCTGATAATATAACGCAGATAGAGTATGCAGCGGCACAACGCGCTGATAATATAATGCAGATAGAGTATGCAGCGGCCCAACGCGCTGATAATATAACGCAGATAGAGTATGCAGCGGCCCGACGTGCTGATAATATAACGCAGATAGAGTATGCAGCGGCCCGACGTGCTGATAATATAACGCAGATAGAGTATGCAGCGGCACAACGCGCTGATAATATAATGCAGATAGAGTATGCAGCGGCACAGCGTGCTGATAATATTACGCAGATAGAGTATGCAGCGGCCCGACGTGCTGATAATATAACGCAGATAGAGTATGCAGCGGCCCGACGTGCTGATAATATAACGCAGATAGAGTATGCAGCGGCCCAACGTGCTGATAATATAACGCAGATAGAGTGTGCAGCGGCACAACGTGCTGATAATATAATGCAGATAGTGTGCAGCGGCCCGACGTGCTGATAATATAACGCAGATAGAGCATGCAGCGGCCCAACGCGCTGATAATATAACGCAGATAGAGTATGCAGCGGCCCCACGCGCTGATAATATAACGCAGATACAGTATGCAGCGGCACAACGTGCTGATAATATAATGCAGATAGAGTATGCAGCGGCCCGACGCGCTGATAATATAATGCAGATAGAGTATGCAGCGGCCCGACGCGCTGATAATATAACGCAGATACAGTATGCAGCGGCACAACGTGCTGATAATATAATGCAGATAGAGTATGCAGCGGCACAACGCGCTGATAATATAATGCAGATAGGGTATGCAGCGGCCCAACGGGCTGATAATATAATGCAGATACAGTATGCAGCGGCACAACGTGCTGATAATATAACGCAGATAGAGTATGCATCGGCCCGACGTGCTGATAATATAATGCAGATAGAGTATGCAGCTGCACAACGCGCTGATAATATAATGCAGATAGAGTATGCAGCGGCCCAACGCGCTGATAATATAATGCAGATAGAGTGTGCAGCGGCACAACGTGCTGATAATATAACGCAGATAGAGTATGCAGCGGCACAACGTGCTGATAATATAATGCAGATACAGTGTGCAGCGGCACAACGCGCAGATAATATAACGCAGATAGAGTATGCAGCGCCACAGCGTGCTGATAATATAATGCAGATAGAGTGTGCAGCGGCCCAACGCGCTGATAATATAACGCAGATAGAGTATGCAGCGGCACAGCGTGCTGATAATATAATGCAGATAGAGTGTGCAGCGGCCCAACGCGCTGATAATATAACGCAGATAGAGTATGCAGCGGCACAGCGTGCTGATAATATAATGCAGATAGAGTGTGCAGCGGCCCAACGTGCTGATAATATAACGCAGATAGAGTATGCAGCGGCACAACGCGCTGATAATATAATGCAGATAGAGTATGCAGCGGCCCGACGTGCTGATAATATAATGCAGAGAGAGTATGCAGCGGCACAACGCGCTGATAATATAATGCAGATAGAGTATGCAGCGGCACAACGTGCTGATAATATAATGCAGATAGAGTATGCAGCGGCCCAACGCGCTGATAATATAATGCAGATAGGGTATGCAGCGGCCCAACGTGCTGATAATATAATGCAGATAGAGTGTGCGGCGGCACAACGCGCTGATAATATAATGCAGATACAGTATGCAGCGGCACAACGCGCTGATAATATAATGCAGATAGAGTATGCAGCGGCCCGACGCACTGATAATATAATACAGATACAGTATGCAGCGGCCCAACGCGCTGATAATATAATGCAGATAGAGTATGCAGCGGCACAACGTGCTGATAATATAATGCAGATAGAGTATGCAGTGGCCCAACGCGCTGATAATATAATGCAGATAGAGTATGCAGCGGCCCGACGCGCTGATAATATAATGCAGATAGAGTATGCAGCGCCACAACGCGCTGATAATATAATGCAGATAGAGTATGCAGCGGCACAACGTGCTGATAATATAATGCAGATACAGTATGCAGCGGCCCAACGTGCTGATAATATAATGCAGATAGAGTATGCAGCGGCACAACGTGCTGATAATATAACGCAGATAGAGTATGCAGCGGCACAACGTGCTGATAATATAATGCAGATAGAGTATGCAGCGACACAACGTGCTGATAATATAACGCAGATAGAGTATGCAGCGGCCCGACGCGCTGATAATATAATGCAGATAGAGTATGCAGCGGCACAACGTGCTGATAATATAACGCAGATAGAGTATGCAGCGACACAACGTGCTGATAATATAACGCAGATAGAGTATGCAGCGGCCCGACGCGCTGATAATATAATGCAGATAGAGTATGCAGCGCCACAACGTGCTGATAATATAATGCAGATACAGTATGCAGCGGCCCAACGCGCTGATAATATAATGCAGATAGAGTGTGCAGCGGCCCGACGTGCTGATAATATAATGCAGAGAGAGTATGCAGCAGCCCGACGTGCTGATAATATAACGCAGATAGAGTATGCAGCGGCCCGACGCGCTGATAATATAATGCAGATAGAGTATGCAGCGCCACAACGTGCTGATAATATAATGCAGATACAGTATGCAGCGGCCCAACGCGCTGATAATATAATGCAGATAGAGTGTGCAGCGGCCCGACGTGCTGATAATATAATGCAGATAGAGTATGCAGCAGCCCGACGTGCTGATAATATAACGCAGATAGAGTGTGCAGCGGCACAACGTGCTGATAATATAATGCAGATAGAGTGTGCAGCGGCACAACGTGTTGATAATATAACGCAGATAGAGTATGCGGTGGCACAACGTGCTGATAATATAATGCAGATAGAGTATGCAGCGGCACAACGTGCTGATAATAAAACGCAGATAGAGTATGCAGCGGCACAACGTGCTGATAATATAATGCAGATAGAGTATGCAGCGGCCCAACGTGCTGATAATATAACGCAGATAGAGTGTGCAGCGGCACAACGCGCTGATAATATAATGCAGATAGAGTATGCAGCGGCACAGCGTGCTGATAATATAATGCAGATAGAGTATGCAGCGGCACAGCGTGCTGATAATATAATGCAGATAGAGTATGCAGCGGCCCGACGTGCTGATAATATAATGCAGATAGAGCGTGCAGCGGCACAACGTGCTGATAATATAATGCAGATAGAGTGTGCAGCGGCACAACGAGCTGCTAATATAATGCAGATAGAGTATGCAGCGGCCCGACGTGCTGATAATATAACGCAGATAGAGTATGCAGCGGCCCAACGCGCTGATAATATAATGCAGATAGAGTATGCAGCGGCCCAACGCGCTGATAATATAATGCAGATAGAGTATGCAGCGGCCCAACGTGCTGATAATATAATGCAGATAGAGTATGCAGCGGCCCGACGTGCTGATAATATAATGCAGATAGAGTATGCAGCGGCCCAACGTGCTGATAATATAATGCAGATAGAGTATGCAGCGGCCCAACGCGCTGATAATATAATGCAGATAGAGTATGCAGCGGCACAACGTGCTGATAATATAATGCAGATAGAGTATGCAGCGGCACAACGTGCTGGTAATATAATGCAGATAGAGTATGCAGCGGCACAACGTGCTGATAATATAATGCAGATAGAGTATGCAGCGGCCCGACGTGCTGATAATATAATGCAGATAGAGTATGCAGCGGCACAACGTGCTGATAATATAATGCAGATAGAGTACGCAGCGGCACAACGTGCTGATAATATAACGCAGATAGAGTATGCAGCGGCCCAACGCGCTGATAATATAACGCAGATAGGGTATGCAGCGGCACAACGTGCTGATAATATAACGCAGATAGAGTGTGCAGCGGCACAACGTGCTGATAATATAACGCAGATAGGGTATGCAGCGGCACAACGTGCTGATAATATAACGCAGATAGGGTATGCAGCGGCACAACGTGCTGATAATATAACGCAGATAGAGTATGCAGCGGCACAACGTGCTGATAATATAATGCAGATAGAGTATGCAGCGGCACAACGTGCTGATAATATAATGCAGATAGAGTGTGCAGCGGCCCGACGTGCTGATAATATAATGCAGATAGAGTGTGCAGCGGCCCGACGTGCTGATAATATAATGCAGATAGAGTATGCAGCGGCCCGACGTGCTGATAATATAACGCAGATAGAGTATGCAGCGGCCCAACGCGCTGATAATATAACGCAGATAGAGTATGCCTCGGCACAACGTGCTGATAATATAACGCAGATAGGGTATGCAGCGGCACAACGCGCTGATAATATAATGCAGATAGAGTATGCAGCGGCCCGACGTGCTGATAATATAATGCAGATAGAGTATGCAGCGGCCCAACGTGCTGATAATATAATGCAGATAGAGTATGCAGCGGCCCAACGCGCTGATAATATAATGCAGATAGAGTATGCAGCGGCACAACGTGCTGATAATATAATGCAGATAGAGTATGCAGCGGCACAACGTGCTGATAATATAATGGAGATAGAGTATGCAGCGGCACAACGTGCTGATAATATAATGCAGATAGAGTATGCAGCGGCCCGACGTGCTGATAATATAATGCAGATAGAGTATGCAGCGGCACAACGTGCTGATAATATAATGCAGATAGAGTATGCAGCGGCACAACGTGCTGATAATATAATGCAGATAGATTATGCAGCGGCACAACGTGCTGATAATATAACGCAGATAGAGTATGCAGCGGCACAACGTGCTGATAATACAATGCAGATAGAGTATGCAGCGGCACAACGTGCTGATAATATAACGCAGATAGAGTATGTAGCGGCACAACGTGCTGATAATATAACGCAGATAGGGTATGCAGCGGCCCAACGTGCTGATAATATAACGCAGATAGAGTGTGCAGCGGCCCGACGTGCTGATAATATAACGCAGATAGAGTATGCAGCGGCACAACGCGCTGATAATATAATGCAGATAGAGTATGCAGCGGCACAACGCGCTGATAATATAATGCAGATAGAGTATGCAGCGGCACAACGTGCTGATAATATAATGCAGATAGAGTATGCAGCGGCCCGACGCGCTGATAATATAATGCAGATAGAGTATGCAGCGGCACAACGTGCTGATAATATAACGCAGATAGAGTATGCAGCGGCACAACGTGCTGATAATATAATGCAGATAGAGTATGCAGCGGCACAACGTGCTGATAATATAATGCAGATACAGTGTGCAGCGGCCCGACGCGCTGATAATATAACGCAGATAGAGTATGCAGCGGCACAACGTGCTGATAATATAATGCAGATAGAGTGTGCAGCGGCCCGACGCGCTGATAATATAACGCAGATAGAGTATGCAGCGGCACAACGCGCTGATAATATAATGCAGATAGAGTATGCAGCGGCACAACGCGCTGATAATATAATGCAGATAGAGTATGCAGCGGCACAACGTGCTGATAATATAATGCAGATAGAGTATGCAGCGGCCCGACGCGCTGATAATATAATGCAGATAGAGTATGCAGCGGCACAACGTGCTGATAATATAACGCAGATAGAGTATGCAGCGGCACAACGTGCTGATAATATAATGCAGATAGAGTATGCAGCGGCACAACGTGCTGATAATATAATGCAGATAGAGTATGCAGCGGCCCAACGCGCTGATAATATAATGCAGATAGAGTATGCAGCGGCACAACGCGCTGATAATATAATGCAGATAGAGTATGCAGCAGCCCGACGTGCTGATAATATAATGCAGATAGAGTATGCAGCGGCACAACGCGCTGATAATATAATGCAGATAGAGTATGCAGCAGCCCGACGTGCTGATAATATAATGCAGATAGAGTGTGCAGCGGCACAACGCGCTGATAATATAATGCAGATAGAGTATGCAGCAGCCCGACGTGCTGATAATATAATGCAGATAGAGTATGCAGCGGCACAACGCGCTGATAATATAATGCAGATAGAGTATGCAGCAGCCCAACGTGCTGATAATATAATGCAGATAGAGTGTGCAGCGGCCCAACGTGCTGATAATATAATGCAGATAGAGTATGCAGCGGCACAACGCGCTGATAATATAATGCAGATAGAGTATGCAGCGGCCCGACGTGCTGATAATATAATGCAGATAGAGTATGCAGCGGCACAACGCGCTGATAATATAATGCAGATACAGTGTGCAGCGGCACAACGTGCTGATAATATAATGCAGATAGAGTATGCAGCGGCACAACGCGCTGATAATATAATGCAGATAGAGTATGCAGCGGCCCAACGTGCTGATAATATAATGCAGATAGAGTATGCAGCGGCACAACGTGCTGATAATATAATGCAGATAGAGTATGCAGCGGCACAACGCGCTGATAATATAATGCAGATAGAGTATGCAGCGGCACAACGTGCTGATAATATAATGCAGATAAAGTGTGCAGCGGCCCGACGTGCTGATAATATAATGCAGATAGAGTATGCAGCGGCCCAACGTGCTGATAATATAATGCAGATAGAGTATGCAGCGGCCCGACGCGCTGATAATATAACGCAGATAGAGTGTGCAGCGGCCCGACGTGCTGATAATATAACGTAGATAGAGTGTGCAGCGGCACAACGTGCTGATAATATAACGCAGATAGAGTGTGCAGCGGCACAACGTGCTGATAATATAATGCAGATAGAGTATGCAGCGGCCCGACGCGCTGATAATATAACGCAGATAGAGTGTGCAGCGGCCCAACGTGCTGATAATATAACGCAGATAGAGTATGCAGCGGCACAACGCGCTGATAATATAATGCAGATAGAGTATGCAGCGGCCCAACGCGCTGATAATATAACGCAGATAGAGTATGCAGCGGCCCGACGTGCTGATAATATAACGCAGATAGAGTATGCAGCGGCCCGACGTGCTGATAATATAACGCAGATAGAGTATGCAGCGGCACAACGCGCTGATAATATAATGCAGATAGAGTATGCAGCGGCACAGCGTGCTGATAATATTACGCAGATAGAGTATGCAGCGGCCCGACGTGCTGATAATATAACGCAGATAGAGTATGCAGCGGCCCGACGTGCTGATAATATAACGCAGATAGAGTATGCAGCGGCCCAACGTGCTGATAATATAACGCAGATAGAGTGTGCAGCGGCACAACGTGCTGATAATATAATGCAGATAGTGTGCAGCGGCCCGACGTGCTGATAATATAACGCAGATAGAGCATGCAGCGGCCCAACGCGCTGATAATATAACGCAGATAGAGTATGCAGCGGCCCGACGCGCTGATAATATAACGCAGATACAGTATGCAGCGGCACAACGTGCTGATAATATAATGCAGATAGAGTATGCAGCGGCCCGACGCGCTGATAATATAATGCAGATAGAGTATGCAGCGGCCCGACGCGCTGATAATATAACGCAGATACAGTATGCAGCGGCACAACGTGCTGATAATATAATGCAGATAGAGTATGCAGCGGCACAACGCGCTGATAATATAATGCAGATAGGGTATGCAGCGGCCCAACGGGCTGATAATATAATGCAGATACAGTATGCAGCGGCACAACGTGCTGATAATATAACGCAGATAGAGTATGCATCGGCCCGACGTGCTGATAATATAATGCAGATAGAGTATGCAGCTGCACAACGCGCTGATAATATAATGCAGATAGAGTATGCAGCGGCCCAACGCGCTGATAATATAATGCAGATAGAGTGTGCAGCGGCACAACGTGCTGATAATATAACGCAGATAGAGTATGCAGCGGCACAACGTGCTGATAATATAATGCAGATACAGTGTGCAGCGGCACAACGCGCAGATAATATAACGCAGATAGAGTATGCAGCGGCACAGCGTGCTGATAATATAATGCAGATAGAGTGTGCAGCGGCCCAACGCGCTGATAATATAACGCAGATAGAGTATGCAGCGGCACAGCGTGCTGATAATATAATGCAGATAGAGTGTGCAGCGGCCCAACGCGCTGATAATATAACGCAGATAGAGTATGCAGCGGCACAGCGTGCTGATAATATAATGCAGATAGAGTGTGCAGCGGCCCAACGTGCTGATAATATAACGCAGATAGAGTATGCAGCGGCACAACGCGCTGATAATATAATGCAGATAGAGTATGCAGCGGCCCGACGTGCTGATAATATAATGCAGAGAGAGTATGCAGCGGCACAACGCGCTGATAATATAATGCAGATAGAGTATGCAGCGGCACAACGTGCTGATAATATAATGCAGATAGAGTATGCAGCGGCCCAACGCGCTGATAATATAATGCAGATAGGGTATGCAGCGGCCCAACGTGCTGATAATATAATGCAGATAGAGTGTGCGGCGGCACAACGCGCTGATAATATAATGCAGATACAGTATGCAGCGGCACAACGCGCTGATAATATAATGCAGATAGAGTATGCAGCGGCCCGACGCGCTGATAATATAATACAGATACAGTATGCAGCGGCCCAACGCGCTGATAATATAATGCAGATAGAGTATGCAGCGGCACAACGTGCTGATAATATAATGCAGATAGAGTATGCAGTGGCCCAACGCGCTGATAATATAATGCAGATAGAGTATGCAGCGGCCCGACGCGCTGATAATATAATGCAGATAGAGTATGCAGCGCCACAACGCGCTGATAATATAATGCAGATAGAGTATGCAGCGGCACAACGTGCTGATAATATAATGCAGATACAGTATGCAGCGGCCCAACGTGCTGATAATATAATGCAGATAGAGTATGCAGCGGCACAACGTGCTGATAATATAACGCAGATAGAGTATGCAGCGGCACAACGTGCTGATAATATAATGCAGATAGAGTATGCAGCGACACAACGTGCTGATAATATAACGCAGATAGAGTATGCAGCGGCCCGACGCGCTGATAATATAATGCAGATAGAGTATGCAGCGGCACAACGTGCTGATAATATAACGCAGATAGAGTATGCAGCGACACAACGTGCTGATAATATAACGCAGATAGAGTATGCAGCGGCCCGACGCGCTGATAATATAATGCAGATAGAGTATGCAGCGCCACAACGTGCTGATAATATAATGCAGATACAGTATGCAGCGGCCCAACGCGCTGATAATATAATGCAGATAGAGTGTGCAGCGGCCCGACGTGCTGATAATATAATGCAGAGAGAGTATGCAGCAGCCCGACGTGCTGATAATATAACGCAGATAGAGTATGCAGCGGCCCGACGCGCTGATAATATAATGCAGATAGAGTATGCAGCGCCACAACGTGCTGATAATATAATGCAGATACAGTATGCAGCGGCCCAACGCGCTGATAATATAATGCAGATAGAGTGTGCAGCGGCCCGACGTGCTGATAATATAATGCAGATAGAGTATGCAGCAGCCCGACGTGCTGATAATATAACGCAGATAGAGTGTGCAGCGGCACAACGTGCTGATAATATAATGCAGATAGAGTGTGCAGCGGCACAACGTGCTGATAATATAACGCAGATAGAGTATGCGGTGGCACAACGTGCTGATAATATAATGCAGATAGAGTATGCAGCGGCACAACGTGCTGATAATATAACGCAGATAGAGTATGCAGCGGCACAACGTGCTGATAATATAATGCAGATAGAGTATGCAGCGGCCCAACGTGCTGATAATATAACGCAGATAGAGTGTGCAGCGGCACAACGTGCTGATAATATAATGCAGATAGAGTATGCAGCGACACAACGTGCTGATAATATAACGCAGATAGAGTATGCAGCGGCCCGACGCGCTGATAATATAATGCAGATAGAGTATGCAGCGGCACAACGTGCTGATAATATAACGCAGATAGAGTATGCAGCGACACAACGTGCTGATAATATAACGCAGATAGAGTATGCAGCGGCCCGACGCGCTGATAATATAATGCAGATAGAGTATGCAGCGCCACAACGTGCTGATAATATAATGCAGATACAGTATGCAGCGGCCCAACGCGCTGATAATATAATGCAGATAGAGTGTGCAGCGGCCCGACGTGCTGATAATATAATGCAGAGAGAGTATGCAGCAGCCCGACGTGCTGATAATATAACGCAGATAGAGTATGCAGCGGCCCGACGCGCTGATAATATAATGCAGATAGAGTATGCAGCGCCACAACGTGCTGATAATATAATGCAGATACAGTATGCAGCGGCCCAACGCGCTGATAATATAATGCAGATAGAGTGTGCAGCGGCCCGACGTGCTGATAATATAATGCAGATAGAGTATGCAGCAGCCCGACGTGCTGATAATATAACGCAGATAGAGTGTGCAGCGGCACAACGTGCTGATAATATAATGCAGATAGAGTGTGCAGCGGCACAACGTGCTGATAATATAACGCAGATAGAGTATGCGGTGGCACAACGTGCTGATAATATAATGCAGATAGAGTATGCAGCGGCACAACGTGCTGATAATATAACGCAGATAGAGTATGCAGCGGCACAACGTGCTGATAATATAATGCAGATAGAGTATGCAGCGGCCCAACGTGCTGATAATATAACGCAGATAGAGTGTGCAGCGGCACAACGCGCTGATAATATAATGCAGATAGAGTATGCAGCGGCACAGCGTGCTGATAATATAATGCAGATAGAGTATGCAGCGGCACAGCGTGCTGATAATATAATGCAGATAGAGTATGCAGCGGCCCGACGTGCTGATAATATAATGCAGATAGAGCGTGCAGCGGCACAACGTGCTGATAATATAATGCAGATAGAGTGTGCAGCGGCACAACGTGCTGCTAATATAATGCAGATAGAGTATGCAGCGGCCCGACGTGCTGATAATATAACGCAGATAGAGTATGCAGCGGCCCAACGCGCTGATAATATAATGCAGATAGAGTATGCAGCGGCCCAACGCGCTGATAATATAATGCAGATAGAGTATGCAGCGGCCCAACGTGCTGATAATATAATGCAGATAGAGTATGCAGCGGCCCGACGTGCTGATAATATAATGCAGATAGAGTATGCAGCGGCCCAACGTGCTGATAATATAATGCAGATAGAGTATGCAGCGGCCCAACGCGCTGATAATATAATGCAGATAGAGTATGCAGCGGCACAACGTGCTGATAATATAATGCAGATAGAGTATGCAGCGGCACAACGTGCTGATAATATAATGCAGATAGAGTATGCAGCGGCACAACGTGCTGATAATATAATGCAGATAGAGTATGCAGCGGCCCGACGTGCTGATAATATAATGCAGATAGAGTATGCAGCGGCACAACGTGCTGATAATATAATGCAGATAGAGTATGCAGCGGCACAACGTGCTGATAATATAACGCAGATAGAGTATGCAGCGGCCCAACGCGCTGATAATATAACGCAGATAGGGTATGCAGCGGCACAACGTGCTGATAATATAACGCAGATAGAGTGTGCAGCGGCACAACGTGCTGATAATATAACGCAGATAGGGTATGCAGCGGCACAACGTGCTGATAATATAACGCAGATAGGGTATGCAGCGGCACAACGTGCTGATAATATAACGCAGATAGAGTATGCAGCGGCACAACGTGCTGATAATATAATGCAGATAGAGTATGCAGCGGCACAACGTGCTGATAATATAATGCAGATAGAGTGTGCAGCGGCCCGACGTGCTGATAATATAATGCAGATAGAGTGTGCAGCGGCCCGATGTGCTGATAATATAACGCAGATAGAGTATGCAGCGGCCCAACGCGCTGATAATATAACGCAGATAGAGTATGCCTCGGCACAACGTGCTGATAATATAACGCAGATAGGGTATGCAGCGGCACAACGCGCTGATAATATAATGCAGATAGAGTATGCAGTGGCACAACGTGCTGATAATATAACGCAGATAGAGTATGCAGCGGCACAACGCGCTGATAATATAATGCAGATAGAGTATGCAGCGGCCCGACGTGCTGATAATATAATGCAGATAGAGTATGCAGCGGCCCAACGTGCTGATAATATAATGCAGATAGAGTATGCAGCGGCCCAACGCGCTGATAATATAATGCAGATAGAGTATGCAGCGGCACAACGTGCTGATAATATAATGCAGATAGAGTATGCAGCGGCACAACGTGCTGATAATATAATGGAGATAGAGTATGCAGCGGCACAACGTGCTGATAATATAATGCAGATAGAGTATGCAGCGGCCCGACGTGCTGATAATATAATGCAGATAGAGTATGCAGCGGCACAACGTGCTGATAATATAATGCAGATAGAGTATGCAGCGGCACAACGTGCTGATAATATAATGCAGATAGATTATGCAGCGGCACAACGTGCTGATAATATAACGCAGATAGAGTATGCAGCGGCACAACGTGCTGATAATACAATGCAGATAGAGTATGCAGCGGCACAACGTGCTGATAATATAACGCAGATAGAGTATGTAGCGGCACAACGTGCTGATAATATAACGCAGATAGGGTATGCAGCGGCCCAACGTGCTGATAATATAACGCAGATAGAGTGTGCAGCGGCCCGACGTGCTGATAATATAACGCAGATAGAGTATGCAGCGGCACAACGCGCTGATAATATAATGCAGATAGAGTATGCAGCGGCACAACGCGCTGATAATATAATGCAGATAGAGTATGCAGCGGCACAACGTGCTGATAATATAATGCAGATAGAGTATGCAGCGGCCCGACGCGCTGATAATATAATGCAGATAGAGTATGCAGCGGCACAACGTGCTGATAATATAACGCAGATAGAGTATGCAGCGGCACAACGTGCTGATAATATAATGCAGATAGAGTATGCAGCGGCACAACGTGCTGATAATATAATGCAGATACAGTGTGCAGCGGCCCGACGCGCTGATAATATAACGCAGATAGAGTATGCAGCGGCACAACGTGCTGATAATATAATGCAGATAGAGTGTGCAGCGGCCCGACGCGCTGATAATATAACGCAGATAGAGTATGCAGCGGCACAACGCGCTGATAATATAATGCAGATAGCGTATGCAGCGGCACAACGCGCTGATAATATAATGCAGATAGAGTATGCAGCGGCACAACGTGCTGATAATATAATGCAGATAGAGTATGCAGCGGCCCGACGCGCTGATAATATAATGCAGATAGAGTATGCAGCGGCACAACGTGCTGATAATATAACGCAGATAGAGTATGCAGCGGCACAACGTGCTGATAATATAATGCAGATAGAGTATGCAGCGGCACAACGTGCTGATAATATAATGCAGATAGAGTATGCAGCGGCACAACGCGCTGATAATATAATGCAGATAGAGTATGCAGCGGCCCAACGCGCTGATAATATAATGCAGATAGAGTATGCAGCGGCACAACGCGCTGATAATATAATGCAGATAGAGTATGCAGCAGCCCGACGTGCTGATAATATAATGCAGATAGAGTATGCAGCGGCACAACGCGCTGATAATATAATGCAGATAGAGTATGCAGCAGCCCGACGTGCTGATAATATAATGCAGATAGAGTGTGCAGCGGCACAACGCGCTGATAATATAATGCAGATAGAGTATGCAGCAGCCCAACGTGCTGATAATATAATGCAGATAGAGTATGCAGCGGCACAACGCGCTGATAATATAATGCAGATAGAGTATGCAGCGGCCCGACGTGCTGATAATATAATGCAGATAGAGTATGCAGCGGCACAACGCGCTGATAATATAATGCAGATAGAGTATGCAGCGGCCCAACGCGCTGATAATATAATGCAGATAGAGTATGCAGCGGCCCAACGTGCTGATAATATAATGCAGATAGAGTATGCAGCGGCCCGACGTTCTGATAATATAACGCAGATACAGTGTGCAGCGGCACAACGCGCTGATAATATAATGCAGATAGAGTATGCAGCGGCACAACGCGCTGATAATATAATGCAGATAGAGTATGCAGCGGCCCGACGCGCTGATAATATAACGCAGATAGAGTATGCAGCGGCCCAACGCGCTGATAATATAATGCAGATAGAGTATGCAGCGGCACAACGTGCTGATAATATAATGCAGATAGAGTATGCAGCGGCACAACGCGCTGATAATATAATGCAGATAGAGTATGCAGCGGCACAACGCGCTGATAATATAATGCAGATAGAGTATGCAGCGGCACAACGTGCTGATAATATAATGCAGATAGAGTATGCAGCGGCACAACGCGCTGATAATATAACGCAGATAGAGTATGCAGCGGCACAACGCGCTGATAATATAACGCAGATAGAGTATGCAGCGGCACAACGCGCTGATAATATAACGCAGATAGAGTATGCAGCGGCACAACGCGCTGATAATATAACGCAGATAGAGTATGCAGCGGCACAACGCGCTGATAATATAACGCAGATAGAGTATGCAGCGGCACAACGCGCTGATAATATAACGCAGATAGAGTATGCAGCGGCACAACGCGCTGATAATATAATGCAGATAGAGTATGCAGCGGCACAACGTGCTGATAATATAACGCAGATAGAGTGTGCAGCGGCCCGACGCGCTGATAATATAACGCAGATAGAGTATGCAGCGGCACAACGTGCTGATAATATAATGCAGATAGAGTATGCAGCGGCACAATGTTTTGCCATTTTATATTCAAATGATTGAAAGGTGGTATCTGTAAATGTTTATAGGGCCTGTCTGGCGGGTGTCTGTAAGGCAGACGGTAGTCTGCAGTATCATTGGGCGATTGCACATATTACGATATTAAGAAATTTATCGCAATAGCTTTTGTTAAAATAAGTCTGAAAATGTTCTGGAAAATCTAAATAAAATGTGTTCTCTAAATTTTCTTTAGATTTATTAGAACAAATGGCTCTTCGTTCCCAAACCCTTTCCGTGTCAGCACTGCTTCCATCCCCCTAACATCCCCTAATCCCATCACTCACATACACTGCTCCCATCCCCCTAACCTCCCCTAATCCCATCACTCACATACACTGCTTCCATCCCCCTAACATCCCCTAATCCCATCACTCACATACACTGCTCCCATCCCCCTAACCTCCCCTAATCCCATCTCTCACATACACTGCTCCCATCTCCCTAACATCCCCTAATCCCATCACTCACACACTGCTCCCATCTCCCTAACCTCCCCTAATCCCATCACTCACATACACTGCTCCCATCTCCCTAACCTCCCCTAATCCCATCACTCACCTACACTGCTCCCATCTCCCTAACCTCCCCTAATCCCATCACTCACCTACACTGCTCCCATCTCCCTAACCTCCCCTAATCCCATCACTCACCTACACTGCTCCCATCTCCCTAACATCCCCTAATCCCATCACTCACATACACTGCTCCCATCTCCCTAACATCCCCTAATCCCATCACTCACATACACTGCTCCCATCTCCCTAACATCCCCTAATCCCATCACTCACATACACTGCTCCCATCTCCCTAACATCCCCTAATCCCATCACTCACATACACTGCTCCCATCTCCCTAACCTCCCCTAATCCCATCACTCACATACACTGCTCCCATCTCCCTAACATCCCCTAATCCCATCACTTACATACACTGCTCCCATCTCCCTAACCTCCCCTAATCCCATCACTCACATACACTGCTCCCATCTCCCTAACATCCCCTAATCCCATCACTCACATACACTGCTCCCATCTCCCTAACATCCCCTAATCCCATCACTCACATACACTGCTCCCATCTCCCTAACCTCCCCTAATCCCATCACTCACATACACTGCTCCCATCTCCCTAACATCCCCTAATCCCATCACTTACATACACTGCTCCCATCTCCCTAACCTCCCCTAATCCCATCACTCACATACACTGCTCCCATCTCCCTAACCTCCCCTAATCCCATCACTCACCTACACTGCTCCCATCTCCCTAACATCCCCTAATCCCATCACTCACATACACTGCTCCCATCTCCCTAACCTCCCATAATCCCATCACTCACATACACTGCTCCCATCTCCCTAACATCCCCTCATTCCATCACTCACCTACACTGCTCCCATCTCCCTAACATCCCCTAATCCCATCACTCACATACACTGCTCCCATCTCCCTAACATCCCCTAATCCCATCACTCACATACACTGCTCCCATCTCCCTAACCTCCCCTAATCCCATCACTCACATACACTGCTCCCATCTCCCTAACATCCCCTAATCCCATCACTCACATACACTGCTCCCATCTCCCTAACATCCCCTAATCCCATCACTCACATACACTGCTCCCATCTCCCTAACATCCCCTCATCCCATCACTCACATACACTGCTCCCATCTCCCTAACATCCCCTCATCCCATCACTCACATACACGGCTCCCATCTCCCTAACATCCCCTCATCCCATCACTCACATACACTGCTCCCATCTCCCTAACATCCCCTCATCCCATCACTCACATACACTGCTCCCATCTCCCTAACATCCCCTCATCCCATCACTCACACACTGCTCCCATCTCCCTAACCTCCCCTAATCCCATCACTCACCTACACTGCTCCCACCCCCCTCATCCCATCACTCACATACACTGCTCCCATCTCCCTAACATCCCCTAATCCCATCACTCACCTACACTGCTCCCATCTCCCTAACATCCCCTCATCCCATCACTCACATACACTGCTCCCATCTCCCTAACATCCCCTCATTCCATCACTCACATACACTGCTCCCATCTCCGTAACATCCCCTAATCCCATCACTCACATACACTGCTCCCATCTCCCTAACATCCCCTAATCTCATCACTCACATACACTGCTCCCATCTTCCTAACCTCCCCTAATCCCATCACTCACCTACACTGCTCCCATCTCCCTAACATCCCCTCATTCCATCACTCACATACACTGCTCCCATCTCCCTAACATCCCCTAATCCCATCACTCACCTACACTGCTCCCATCTCCCTAACATCCCCTCATTCCATCACTCACCTACACTTCTCCCACCCCCTCATCCCATCACTCACCTACACTGCTCCCATCTCCCTAACATCCCCCTAATCCCATCACTCACCTACACTGCTCCCATTTTCCTAACATCCCCTAATCCCATCACTCACATACACTGCTCCCATCTCCCTAACATCCCCTAATCCCATCACTCACATACACTGCTCCCATCTCCCTAACATCCCCTCATTCCATCACTCACCTACACTGCTCCCACCCCCCTCATCCCATCACTCACATACACTGCTCCCATCTCCCTAACCTCCCCTAATCCCATCACTCACCTACACTGCTCCCATCTCCCTAACCTCCCCTAATCCCATCACTCACATACACTGCTCCCATCTCCCTAACATCCCCTAATCCCATCACTCACATACACTGCTCCCATCTCCGTAACATCCCCTAATCCCATCACTCACATGCACTGCTCCCATCTCCCTAACATCCCCTAATCCCATCACTCACATACACTGATCCCATCTCCCTAACATCCCCTAATCCCATCACTCACATACACTGCTCCCATCTCCCTAACATCCCCTCATCCCATCACTCACACACTGCTCCCATCTCCCTAACCTCCCCTAATCCCATCACTCACCTACACTGCTCCCACCCCCCTCATCCCATCACTCACATACACTGCTCCCATCTCCCTAACCTCCCCTAATCCCATCACTCACCTACACTGCTCCCATCTTCCTAACATCCCCTCATTCCATCACTCACCTACACTGCTACCATCTCCCTAACATCCCCCTCATCCCATCACTCACCTACACTGCTCCTATCACCCTAACATCCCCCTCATCCCATCGCTCACCTACACTGCTCCCATCACCCTAACATCCCATCACTCACCTACACTGCTCCCATCCCCCTAACATCCCCTAATCCCATCACTCACATACACTGCTCCCATCTCCCTAACATCCCCTAATCCCATCACTCACATACACTGCTCCCATCTCCCTAACATCCCCTCATCCCATCACTCACACACTGCTCCCATCTCCCTAACCTCCCCTAATCCCATCACTCACCTACACTGCTCCCATCTCCCTAACATCCCCTCATTCCATCACTCACCTACACTGCTCCCACCCCCTCATCCCATCACTCACCTACACTGCTCCCATCTCCCTAACCTCCCCTAATCCCATCACTCACCTACACTGCTCCCATCTCCCTAACATCCCCTCATTCCATCACTCACCTACACTGCTCCCACCCCCTCATCCCATCACTCACCTACACTGCTCCCATCTCCCTAACATCCCCCTAATCCCATCACTCACCTACACTGCTCCCATCTCCCTAACATCCCCTCATTCCATCACTCACCTACACTGCTACCATCTCCCTAACATCCCCCTAATCCCATCACTCACCTACACTGCTCCCATCTCCCTAACATCCCCTCATTCCATCACTCACCCACACTGCTCCCATCTCCCTAACATCCCCTGATCCCATAACTCACATACACTGCTCCCATCTCACTAACATCCCCTAATCCCATCACTCACATACACTGCTCCCATCTCCCTAACATCCCCTCATCCCATCACTCACACACTGCTCCCATCTCCCTAACATCCCCTCATTCCATCACTCACCCACACTGCTCCCATCTCCCTAACATCCCCTCATTCCATCACTCACCTACACTGCTCCCACCCCCTCATCCCATCACTCACCTACACTGCTCCCATCCCCCTCATCCCATCACTCGCCTACACTGCTCACATCTCCCTCATCCTCCTCATCCCATCACTCACCTACACTGATCCCATCCCCCTCATCCCATCACTCACCTACACTGCTCCCATCTCCCTAACATCCCCCTCATCCCATCACTCGCCTACACTGCTCACATCTCCCTCATCCTCCTCATCCCATCACTCACCTACACTGCTCCCATCCCCCTCATCCCATCACTCACCTACACTGCTCCCATCTCCCTAACACCCCCCTCATCCCATCACTCACATACTGCTCCCACCCCCCTGACATCCCCCTCATCCCATCACTCACCTACACTGCTCCCACCCCCTTCATCCCATCACTCACCTACACTGCTCCCATCTCAATAACATCCCCTCATTCCATCACTCACATACACTGCTCCCATCCCCCTAACACCCCCCTCATCCCATCACTCACATACTGCTCCCACCCCCCTGACATCCCCCTCATCCCATCACTCATCTACACTGCTCCCATCTCCTCAACATCCCTTCACTCACCTACACTGCTCACATCCCCCTCATCCCATCACTCACCTACACTGCTCACATCCCCCTCATCCCCTCATTCATCCATCACTCTACTGAGATACTCCATTTAATAACACTTTTCACTTATAAAATGTTAAAAATATATTAAACAG